>NC_045768.1:13177816-13417816 GCF_008692025.1 Phocoena sinus | reverse complement strand
TCTCCCCATTTTATACATAAGGAAACTGAGGCCCTGATCACAGGAGCTGAGTCTCCCAGATTCTAAAACGTGTTCTTTCAAGTCCCCAGGACTCCCCAGACCTCACAGAGGCCCTGTCCGCTTTCACTGGGTTTCATAACTGCCTTCTCTGTTTACTGCCTGTTGTCCCATTTAGCAAAACCAGAGGGGTGGGTATTCCCAGGAGGACCCAGAGCCCAGCAGTGACCCAGAAAGCAAACAAGCTCTGAGAGAGGACTTTCCATGAGTAGCCGGCTGCCTGGGAATCGAGAACAACAGTGTTTGGGGTGAAGAAAAAAGAACAGGGTGGTGTCTTCCAGGGCCAGCCAAGGCATTTTGTACATTGAGGCCGGGGGCGGAGGGTGAGGCTGCCTGCTCCCATCTCTGGTAGCTGCCTTGGGAGGTCCAGGGAGACACGGAGGCTAGCCTAAGGTCACAGAGGAGAAGGGCCGGAGCTGGTGATGGGGGTCCTGGATCCAACTACAGGGGAGAGATGTGGGCTGATGCTGAAAGCCACCTACTGTGTGTAGCACTAGGCGGGAGCCTGGAACACCCAAGATCAGAGGTCAAGGGGATCTCTGAGGTCCAGAGAAGGGCAGGGACTAGGGCGTACTCACATAGCGAGTGGTGGCAGAGCCGGGCTGCCTCTCAAGTACAGGAGACCGTGCCTGACCTGTGTGCCCATGAGTGGCACAGAGTGTAGGTACCACAGTCCATCTTCCACCCAGTGGCTGCAGCCTGGGGACCTTCCTAGGACAAGCCTCTGTCCTGGGTGCTCACAGGTGCAGGTGCAGGGCTGGAGGGCTGCGACCTCTTCAGCCTGGGACGCGTGGTAGGGACGGCCACCCCATGGAGTTTGGGCTGCCAGGCTTGGCTTGGGCTTGACTGAGTCAGTGCCTGCAACCCTTTACCTGTAAACGGTACTGTTTCTCCCTTCCTTCCCAGGTGGGATGGTGCTGGGAGGCCCTGCTTGATCCCTAGATAGAGCTTGGGCACTGGAGCCAGCCAGTCTTGTGTTTGAATCTCAGCAGTGCCTCCTTCTAGCTGAATGACCCCAAGCAAGTGACTGAAACTCCCTGAATCTCTGTTTCCTGGTCTATAAAATGAGAAATTTAATACCTCTTTCCCCTGGTTGCTGTGAGGAGACTCAGTATCAGACACCGCCCATCCCTTCCTCCCTCTCTTCTCCCAGAGACGTCTGGATCCAGAGGTGAGGTGGCATGCTGCCATCGGTGACCGCCGTGCCCCCTTGTGTAGTTCAGGGGCCCTGCACCGTCTCATTCAGAAGGACCTGTAGAGGCAACCTGGACCAGTGCTCCCATTTTACAGATGGAAACCCTGAGGCTTAGAGACGTGTCGGCTCTGGATATGGTTGTAGAGCCAGTATCTGGGAATGCTGGGCTAGGATTGAGGCTTAGAGTCAGAGCATCAGGGCCTACCCCATCTTTTGGGTATCTGGACCTTGAGGCCCAGATAGGGACAGTGATTTGCCCAAAGTCACCCAGGAAGTCAGTGGCAGAGGGAAGCCTAGCACTGGGTGGGGACTCTTCCTTTCTACCTAGAAGTTTTTCTTTTGCATTTAAGTCCCCCCACTGGCCCCTGCCCCCACCCTCGCCCTGAACTCATCCTCTTCCAGGCAGGGAGCAGCATAAGACCATGTCCCCATCACAGTCTCCACACATCACTGCCCTGTAGTGAGAGTTTCTAGGCCATGGGCTCCCCGAGGGCAGGAGCCAGGGCCTGTTCACCAGGTCTCTAGCGCTGAGGACCCGGGCTCCAGAGCTATGTGACAGGCAAAGCTGCAGGGCCTTTGTGATCATTAACCAGGGGCCAGTGACCCTGGGCTAGTGGTCAGTGACCCCTGGCACTAAGGCCAAGCCACAGCAGCCCTCTGTTAATCACCAACTGAGCAGAAAGGACTGCTCAGCTGGGCCAGATGCCGACTCAGGTTCATTCGGGGGACAGGGATGACAAGGAAATTTCTTCTTCCTGCTTGTTTGGATTTTCCAAATTGTCTAATGAGCAGGTATCATTCTCTATTTTAAAGGTATTATTTCTAGATCAGTCTTTTTTTTTTTTTTTCTCGGCCATGTCACGTGGCATACAGGATCTTGGTTCCCCGACCAGGGATGGAATCCGTGCCCCCTGCAGTGGAAGCGCAGAGTCTTAACCACTGGACTACTGAGGAAGTCCCCGTAGATCAGTCTTATAAAAAAAAAAAAAAAAAACCCAAAAAACTTCATTGGATAAATACTTGTAAATAGTTTCAATCCCTATAGCACATTAAAAAAAATTTTCACACAAGTATATTGAGGTATAATTTAGATACCATAACAATTCACCCATTGTAAGCAGACGGGACTGTGATTTTTAGTACATTTTTCAGTTGTGTAATCATCACCATAATCCAGAGTTAGAATGTTTTCATCACCCTAAAATGTTCCCTTGTGCCAATTGCAGCGATG
Organism: Phocoena sinus; assembly: GCF_008692025.1. Taxonomy (NCBI): domain Eukaryota; kingdom Metazoa; phylum Chordata; class Mammalia; order Artiodactyla; family Phocoenidae; genus Phocoena; species Phocoena sinus. The sequence goes on along the minus strand of NC_045768.1, from coordinate 13,415,333 downwards.
TGGGTGCTTAACCCCAACCTCTTATCCCTTTCAAACAAACTGGCTTGACAGTTTGGTGTTTACCCTCCTCGACTTTTTTAAGGATGTATAGAAAAACAGACACCCTTATAAAACAGAGGAGAGGAGTCACATTATAGTTATTGTACAATTTGCTTTTTGCACTTGGAGATCTCTCCGTGCTTATTGAGCACCTACTATGTGCCAGGGACGGTCCGCACTAGCTTATTCTTTTTTCACAGCTGCAGAGTGGTCTGTTGTATGGCGGCTCCATAATTTGTTTAACCGGGACACTTGGGTCCTTTCCAGTTTTCTTCAAACAATGCTTCAGTGAACATCCTTGCACGTATATTTCCACGTTCCTCTGCAAGTGATACTGAAGGAAATGGCACTGTTGTTGCATTACGTGTTTCGAATTTGTGGTCATAAATTGCTCTCTAGAGAGGGGAGACTGGTTTATACTTCCATCAAGAGCATATGAGAACTGTGGGGTTTTTATAACCCTCGAAATGCCTAAGGAGAGGGAAGAGCTCTCTGAATTTAGGCCAGAGCTGATCCACTGCAGGCTCTACAGGCCCACGACTAGACATAGGGCTTCAAGAACTCGGGCATCTCTCTGTGGTTCCCCACAGACACTGGGATAAAATTCAGACTCTTCAGTGTGACACACAGACCCCTGTGACCCCCGCCACCCTCTCCAGCCTCATCTCTTCTTGCTCCTGTGTTTGAGACAGGACCCCTCCTTAGTCACTGCATGTGGCCTGTATTTGCCCTTTGCCCATGCTGTTCCCTCCTCAGAATGCCTCTTCTTCTCAACCTCCCTCCTCCCTGTCCTTCAAGGCCCAGGTCACAAGTCCCTTTGTCCATGAAGCTTTCTTCTAATCCCTGCCGTCTGATTTGTCTTCTCCGTGTGTGTGTTCATTTAGCCCTTTATCTGACCCACAGTCCATCTTAAATGGGAGGAAGTTGTGTGTGATGGAAGGCAAACTTCAGCCTGATTAGATAGAAACTGGGCTCCAGGAGGAGCTGGTGCGGATGACTAAAGCTCGTGGGGAAGGGGGATGGGAATTCCCACTTACTAATTGTCAGACCAGGCCATTTTCACACAGAGAGACTGGTTTAATTCTCAGCGACCACTTTATACCCATTTACTAGATGAGAAGACTGAGGCAGAGAAGAAGAAAGTAACTTACACACAGTGGAGGTGGGAATCAAACCCAGGTCTCCAGCTTCTGCATTCTCTTCCCTGTCATTGCATTCCCTGTTATTGGGAAAGGAGGAGATTTGGGATGCAAAGGGAACTTGGAAATAGAGAAGCTGGGTCCAGCAGAGTAGTGAGAGGGAGAAGAGAGGGGCTGGAGAAGGTGGGAAGCAGGCCTGGGTGAATTCGAATAGCACTTCTAACCCAGTGACTGACTGTAAGCCTCCAGTGGGAGAGTGAGAGATGGGAAGGGAGCCTGGGAGAAGGGCAAGAGGCTTGAATCCTTGACTTCTCCAGGGAGAGCCAATAGGACCTAAAACTGAAAAAAACAAGAACAAAACCAAAACTAACACCCCCCCCCCCCACCGCAAAAAAGAAAAAAACCCAAACAACAAGGGCTTGTTATTTAAGACATGAAGCCAAACACTGAAATCAGCTGAAGGAGGAAGAAAGAAGTGGTTGGTTGCCCCAGGGTGTAGGTGGGGTTGAGAGGCAAAACTTTGCATAAATAACGTGACTTTAAGTTTTTATCAAAACAACCTTTTACAAAATAAAAACTTTTTTAAAAGGAAGGAAAGACGGGCAGTCTTGAGTAAAACAGAAGCTGCAATCCAAGAAGTTGAGAGGTCTGCCTGCCCTTCTCTGTCTGGCTTGTTCAGGGGTCCAGGGAGGGTCAGCCCCCTGGGCTGTGTCCTCAGCTGGTGACAGCTACATGCTGCCTAAGCGGGTCGTCCACTCAGAGCACCTGGAGTGAAATCTTGGCTTTCGTTTCCTAGTAGTGTGCAAATTGCTTGACCTTTCTGCACTCAGTTTTCCCCTCTTTAAAATGGGGCTGTCGATGGTACCCAGTCCGTAAAGGATGTTAGGATGTGTCAGTTTTCATATGAAGTGGAAAACCTTCAATAAATATTAGTTCATGGTATTTGTTGCTGGACACGTTAGGGGTGGAGAGGGGAGGGTTCTTGCATGGATCACACAGGAGGCTAAGATGGGTGAACTCCCTGCCATTCTTACGTGTGCCCATTTAGTGTACACTGAGTTAGCGCCTGCTGCTTGGTCTCCACCCCTGACCTGCGGTGAAGGGGTGGCCACGCCCAGTTCGATCTGTCCGGGTGGGAACCCCGAGGTCTCTAAAATCCAGGCCAGATCCCCGCCCTTCCCAGGCCCGCGGGGGCCCAGCCCTGCCGCACGCCCTCCCTACGGGGCGGTCCCCAGCTTGGGCGGGATGGGCGGGCGGCTACTTAAGGTCTGCGACTGGGGAGGCAGAGGCTGCCGCCCAGGTCTTCTGCCGCCGTCGCTGCCATGGCTCCGCACCGCTCCGCGCTACTGGGCGCGCTGGTCCTGGCGCTGTGCGCGCTGTCGCCGCCGGCCCGCGCCGCCACCGCGTCGCGGGGGGTGACCCAGGAGCGGGTGAGTGCCCGGGGGGCCCCGGGGGGCTCCCGGAGTAACTCTCTATTGTAAGTTCTTGCAGATACAGCGCTAGGAAAAGGGGAGTATTTCAGGTCTAGAATGGAAAAACTGTTTTGTTGCTTTGTAAGTATCTCTTGCTGCTTCCGGGGCTCCGGTGGATGGGGGTGGGAGCCTCAGGGCCCTGGCTGTTTCCCTCCCTAGAGGCTAACCTCACCTTGGCCGGATTTCTTTTTCCCTCGGTGCTACCTTCTGATTTCGTACCCATCTCTGCCCCCAGATTTCTCCTCTTCCTTGCCTGATTTCTCCTTCCCTCTGCCTCATTTCTCTCCTTCCGTCTTCTGATTTCTTCTTCCATTTCAGATTCCTCTTTCTCATCTAATTTCTCTCTGCCTCTTCAATATTTTTCCCCTCTTCCCTGTATGATCTCACCTCCTCCTGCTTACCGTCCTTCCTGTTATTTGTTCTCGCCTCTCTGGTACCTCCTCTGCCCTGTCTGGTTTCTCCTCACTCCTGCTGTCCTTTTGTGTTCTCCGTCCCTCTGCCTGAGTTCTCCCATCTGTTTTTTTGACTTCTTCCACCAGATCCGGCCCGAGGTGACCTGCGCCTACTGATTTCCACCCTCTGACTCCAAGCTAACCATCCCACTCTGCTCCATGTCTAGCCCCAGTGCATGTCTGACGGCCTTTCCCCATCCTTGACCACCTCATCTCCAACAGGCTCCTGCAGACCCCGGCTGCATCCTCTCGCCTTTTCCAAGAAATGGAATTTGGGGGGGGGTGGGGTTTTGGGGGCAGGAGGGAGGAGGCAGACAGCGCAGGAGGCCACTTGGGCTCAGTCATCTAGGCCCTTCTTGGAGGTGTGGACATGGACATGGTTGGGGCATGGGAAATCTTCCCACTTCCGAAGAGCAAAAGCAGACAGGCTGTGTGACCTTAGGCTAGTCCCCTTCCCCTCTTGGGGCCTCAATTTTCCTGTCTGCAGGATGGAGTTGGATAATGAACTCTCTGAGGACCCTTCTAGTTCTGAGGACCACTGAGGATGCTGGAAGGGAACAAGCTGAGCCCCTGGCGACCCCCAGATTTACCATTGCCATCTGAGGGGTCTCCCCACGGTCCCAAAACTCGTGCTCTTAGCACATGGGCCAGTTCCTGCTCCGTCATTTCCTAGCTGGGGGTCCCCGTCTTCACCTCTCTGCACCTCGGCTGTTGCATCTAATTGGCACTAAGAAAGGAAGAGAGAAGGGAGAGAGAGCCTTCTGTCCCCCCGTCACCAGGGAGCTGAGGAGGGGAGACAGATGCTGGCCACGGACAGGGTTTGGAGCCTAAACTCTGCCCTGTTTGCTCACTCGTTGAGCAGGGGTCATAGAACGGGGTGGGGAGAGTCAGCGGCTCAAGTGAGATGCTCTTGGTGCTGGAAACCACCCTCCCTCGTGCCCCGGGGTGGGGTCTCTCCCCGCCGAGGCTCCTGCCCTCGCTCAGGCTCCTCCCCGTCTCTTGCAGCCCGGCAGCATGGTGGTGGAACACCCCGAGTTCCTCAAGGCGGGGAAGGAGCCCGGCCTGCAGATCTGGCGTGTGGAGAAGTTCGACCTGGTTCCCGTGCCCCGCAACCTTTACGGAGACTTCTTCACAGGCGATGCCTATGTCATCCTGAAGACGGTGAAGCTGAGGAGTGGGAACCTGCAGTACGACCTCCACTACTGGCTGGGTGAGGCTGGCCCCGCCCGAGCCCCCATCCCAACCCCTCTGCTGTAAAGCACAGACCTTTGAGGCATGGTCGCCAGGAAGTGCCCCCGGGAATTAAGTGACTCTTGAGCATCAAGTGTGTGCCAGACCCTTGGTTACATGTTCCCAAGACTCTAGAGCCCACCTGCCCGAGTTCAGACCCCGGCTCTGCCCTTTGGCAAGATATTCAGTGTCTCTGTAAAGTAGACCTGATGCTTGCACTAGACTACCTCATACGACTGTTGTGAGGGTTAAACAAGCCACTATGGCACACAGACTGGAGGTGACCTGGGGACCCTGGACCCCCTGCACAGCTCCAGTCACACTCCAGTTTGCCCTTCAGAGTCGGAGCCTGGAGCCCTGCCACAGCTCTGCTGTGTGACTCTGTGAGTCCTGCCCCCTCACTGTGCCTTGGCTTTCTGGTTTTTTGTTGTTGTTGTTTTGTTTTGTTTTGGTTTTGGTTTTTTTGTGGTACGCGGGCCTCTCACTGCTGTGGCCTCTCCCGCCGCGGAGCACAGGCTCCGGACACGCAGGCTCAGTGGCCATGGCTCACGGGCCCAGCCTCTCTGCGGCATGTGGGATCCTTCCGGACCGGGGCATGAACCCGCGTCCCCTGCATCGGCAGGCGGACTCCCAACCACTGCGCCACCAGGGAAACCCTGTGCCTTGGTTTTCTGATGCTCCCTGGCCTGACTTCGTGTTCAGGAAGGTTGAGAGTGAGTGCGGGGGGAAGCGTCAGAGCTGGGAGGACTCTTAGAGACCTGGAGTCAGCCTCCCACCTCCCCCATTATACAGATAGATTAACCGAAGCTCATAGGAGGCAGGGGCTTGCCCAGCTTCTACAGCCAGGCCAGGGCACTGCTGGGGGCTCCAGACTCCTCCTCCGTGGGAGGCTGGGGCCACTTTACAGAAGCCCGGCTCATGCTGCTCTGATGTCCCCCAGGCAATGAATGCAGCCAGGATGAGAGCGGGGCGGCTGCCATCTTCACCGTGCAGCTGGATGACTACCTGAACGGTCGGGCTGTGCAGCACCGTGAGGTCCAGGGCTTCGAGTCTGCCACCTTCCTTGGTTACTTCAAGTACGGCCTCAAGTACAAGGTGGGTGCCGGGCAGCAGGGACAGATGCACCAATGGCAGGGCTCACTCAGGCCCATCCATCATCTTTCAGTCTTGTTTGGTGATGTGGGCAGATGGGTCAGAGCTCAGCCTTTGGAGTTGGTTAGCTCTGGGCCCTTCTTAGTTGCGTGACCTTGGGCAAATCACACTCTCTCTCTCTGAGCCTCTGGTTTCTTATTAAATTGAGAGAAGAAAATTCTCCATCACTTCGCAGGGTGGTCTTCCTAGCCCCAGCTGTAAGGGGTGGGCCATGGGTGGGAACCTTGCTTTCCCGGGGCTTGAGCCTGCCAACAGAGGGGCCTATGTTAGGTATTTGAAACACATTTGATCACATTTCTCCTTCTGCTTGTTAGAATCCCCCTTGAACTTGAACTCTGAAGAGTCTGAGTCCCAGCCCCAAGCCAGGTAGGGCTGAGCAAAACCAAGCTGGAAGCCCCAAGAGGCTGTACCATATATTGTGTATGACGTCTGGGAAACCACTTGGCCTCCCTGAGCCTCCCTTTCCTCTTCTGTTACATAAGAACCAGTTGTACCTGCCCTTCGGGCCTGGGGAGAGGATTTGGTGAAGGCATAGCTGGGAAATGCCTTGCACAGAGCTTGGCACCTTGGAAGGGCTCCTGGAAAGCTGTAGTTTTACGAAGCTGGGGTTCTCTTTGGTCAGGATAAGGAGGGGATCATAAGCTTTGATGGTCTTAATGTCAGAGTTCAAATCTCTTATTTTAAGAGAGGGAGGGGCAACTGAGGCATAGAGAGGTTAAGCAACTGGTCCAGGGTCACACAGCAAGTCAGTCCCAGAGCCAGGACCAGAACCCAGATCTCCTGACTCCCAGCTTTTTCCCACTACACCAACCTGCTTCTCATGAGCAGGGTTCTAGGATAGGTATTAAGCGCCACCTATGCTGCCGATGTGCTGTGTGACCTTAGAGAAGTCATCATCCATCTCTGGGCCTCCGGGTTGTCTGTGTTAGCAGGGTGGCCACGCTGTCTGCTCAGCTGACACATCAGGGATTAGGTGATGGAAAAGCTCTCATGAGACTGAGATAGCAGAGGGCAGGGTGTGTTGTGGGAACAGGGCCTCAGCCCTGCGCTGGGTGGAGCAGGGTTGGATTCCCTGGAGCCTACCAGCACCCCTGTCAGCCACATCCACACCCACAGTGCCTCCTGCGGAGCTGTCCAATTCTACCTTCTTTCTACAGCCTCTTCTGGGGCCCTGGTACCGACGGAGGGAGGGGTGAGAAGCTTGGGACCCAGTCCCTGGACTTGGAGAAGGACCAGGCCTTTTTGCAGCTCCCGGAGCAGAAAGCGGAAAGGACACTCGATCAGGAGTCAGAGAGATTGGTTCAGGTCCCAAGCCCACCCCTCTCCCTGCTTGTGCCTCCTGGTGGGCGCTCTCACGTATTTGTCATTCATTCAGCAAATAGTTATCAAGCCTCTTGAGCAACAGCGCCTGCTTTTTGTTGTTGCTCTCTGGACAGCAGTGACTTAACTTGTGGACAAGTTAAGCAGCTTACAGAGCTGGTAAGTGACAGAGCTGGGATTTAAACCCAGGTGTGAAGGGCCTCGCACAGAACGAGTTCAGAGTGGACATTTGAAGACTCCCTGGTCTCTGATCTTAGCTCAGATGGAGCCTAGGAATCTGCATGTTAGCAAGCCTCCTTCACCCTCCGGTGATTTTTCCAAGATGTTCTTGGACCATACTCTGAGGAATGCTCCAGGGGATGGGTTCCCAGCCCAAGCCTGGATTTGGGACTTCAGTCCTGAGAGGCCCTGGCTTTCGGTGGAAATGTGAGGTCCAAAACCAGTCCTGTTTTCCACCTTCTGCCGCCCCTGCACTTGGCAGGCCCAGTTCAAGGTTCTCGGCCTGGCGCCCTCATCAATTATAGATTTCCAAGGAGCAGAGCTTGTTACGCAAGACTTGTTTCTGTGAAAGCCTGCTCCTGGAGCCAGTTCCGTCCTCGGGGTGTGAGAAGGGGCAGGGAGGGGACGAGAGCCGCTGGAAAGGGCTTTCACGGGGCCTGTGCTGTCCCGTTCTGTGACCTCCACATCTTTCAAGTCATTGCATTTGATCCCTCCTCCTCCTCCTGACTCCCAGACAGAACCCGAAAGACCCCACGGGGCTGCGTTATTTGAAAACCTTGGTTCAAGCAGAGTCTGGGGTGGCCTGAGTCCTAGAAGCTCCCGGAACGCAACGGGAACTCACAGAATCACTTGAACCCTTCCTGTCCTCCCTCCTGTTTCTTAGATGAGGAACCCTGAGTTTAGAGGGTGGAGGGGACCAGCCCCAATCAGTAGGTTTTTCTTTGTTTTATAACATATTTTAAAATGTAGATCTTTATAGCTTTTATCCTTCTTCAGACTACAAGTGTGATACAAGCTTATTGTAAAATGTCAAACGTAGAAATATGGCTTCTAGGAAGTAAAAGTTCCCCATGATTCTACTCGTGGAGATATACACCAAATGGTACATAATTTTTCTCTCTATATACATGAACATATATGTTATTTATTTATTTTTTTAGCCACACCGCGCGGCATGTGGAATCTTCCCCATGACCAGGGATCGAACCCATGCCCCCTGCAGTGGAAGTGCAGGGTCTTAACCACCGGACTGCCAGGGAAGTCCCTATATGAACGTATAGATGTGTATATTATATATAGATATAGAATCTATACATATATATGTATATATAGATATATCATCACTTTAATTTGGAAAGTGGCTTTTAAAACAATATCCTATTAAATTTTGTTTAAATAATTTGATGCCAATCTCTGCCCACCTAATGATTAGACCATAGAAAGCAACAATCAATCCTAAAGATTAAAGTAAAAATAGTGAAAAATAGTAAAACTTTCCAAAAAGTCCTGCCCCTTATACTTGGAGATCCACTAATGTCTCCTAAGAGCTTACTTTTATTTTTTTGTTAACTAATCTTTCTAAGTCTAATTTCCCAGATCAGTAAGATTAGAGGAGTTAATTAATCAGGAAATGCCTGTCCATACTCATTAGAAATCAAGTATTCTTTTAATTTATAAATTCATATACAGAGAATTTATTGGAACCAAGATTTATGACATTGAGCAACACTTTTCCTTTTTTAAAAGAAAGTTTCTATTTTTTTGATAAAAAATAAAAGGCACACTTGTACAAGTAAAATATTTTAGAGATGTATTTCTAAAACTTAAGGGTCTTTCTCTTCCCTCATTTCCCCATTTCTTCCTCTCTGAGGAATCCATGAAAATGGTCCATGTGTCCGTTCAGCGCCTTTTGGAAAAGCTTTTCAGATCCACAGTCTCTTTACCTCCAGATGAATGAGGTTCCGGGGTCAGTGGTGCCCACAGACACTCAGGAGTTCCTGGGCTGGCAGACTTGGGCAAGGCTGGCCCCTAGAAGGGCGAACTTGGGGGTAAAACTTCCACCAATTATCTGGGACCCTGGGCACGGGGCTGAACCTCTTTTCACCTCAGTTTCCATGCCTGTGAAGTGGGGTAATGAGAGTTGCTACCTCAGGGGCTTGTGGGGACCACACTGCATGGCCATAAAGCAGGTGCCTCAGCCTCTGTCACAAGCCTAGTAAGTGTCAGCCTCTGCGGTCATTACCAGGTGAGCACGGGGCATTGCATCTTCTTCCCCAGCTGCCTTTCCTTACCTGCTCCCCAGCAGGAGGGTCCCTGAAGCCAGGTGGGAAGAAAGGCTCTGCGAATACCTTGGCCACCCTGCTGGGCCCAAGGGGATGCTCTTGAAAGGCCTCATGCTAGTACTAAGAAAGGACACCAGGGGGCGCTCCACTCACAACAGGGAAAACATTTCAACTTGAAGAACCTTGCTCTGAACAGTGGTTTGTTCCTGCCTCCCATCCTGGGTGACCCTAGTGACCTTTGCTCTAAGAAAACCTGATGTTGGGGGAAAATGTGGCCCTTACAAATTTAGTTACACCTGGGTTTGCATCCTAGCTCCACCATTTACTAGCTTTGAGCTCTTAGGCAAGTCTCTTCACTTCTGGCGTCTGCATTTCTCATCTGTAAGTTGGGGATGATGACACCTCCCTCATAGATGACACGTACAAAATGCCCGGCAGAGTGGGCGTTATCATTTCACAGCCACTTCTATACTGCTTACTGTGTGTAGACGTAATAGGAACCCAATTATACTCACTCCCTTTGTCCCTTGCCCTCATGGACTCTGTGCGGCAAGTCAGACTTGGCTTTGCTCTGCAAACTGAGGTGTCAGCAAGGGGCCTGGAGGGGATGGCCACATTTCTGGCCTTAGTGGCCCTTGACGTGTGGAGCAGGGAGGTGAGTGCCAGATTGGGAACAGGAGGCAAGGTTTTACTCCTTAGCTTTGCCGCGTGCTTTTTGAGTGCCCTTGAGTAAGTCACTTCACTTCTCTGGGCTTCAGTTTCCTCATGCGTAAAACGGGAAGCTCATAAGGACCTTCGCAGCTCTGACTTGACATCCCTGGGGCTTGGGGTCGATGAGCACCTGGGACTGGGAACTGTTAATGAGGACGCCCAGCCCACTTTATTTGGCTTTCTACTGAGCCAAGGGCAGTTTTGACCGCTGCCAGGAATCCTTCCTGAAGTTCCCTGGAACTTGGTGATGACTGCAGAAGGTGGCACAGCAGGGGCTTTTGTCACCATTTCAAAAGGGAGAGGCCTGAGGCTCAGAGAGGGAAAGAGACTTACCCAAAGTCACCCAGCACTGTAGTGGCAGGGCAGGGACTTGAACCTGAGGTCGGTGCTCGTTGTTTACCCACAGCTGCCTCTGAAGGCACAGCTGGGTGGGACTTGCTGCAGCAGCGTCAGAGGAGGGAGGGGAATGGTCTCGGCTGGAGACCGAGAGAGCCTTGAAGGATGGGAAAGCTTCGGGTGAGTGCTTCTCAAAGTGGGTTTTGCAGAACACTCGAGCTGCAGGCAGGATGAGGAGGAGAAAAGCAGTTCTTGATTCAATAAGGCAGGGAAATATTCTCTAAAACAAAAGGCAAGCAGGTTTATTTACCAGAGGACTTCCCAGAGCCTTTATTATGTGGATGTACATTATGTAACAGTCAGGGAGCAAGTAAGGAGCATTCCTTGTGCTTATTTGATCATGGAATCCTTTCCTTGCAGACTATTTGGGGGATTAGAGTTCCTTAGAACATCCCTTGGAAAATGCAGCTTTTGAGAAAGGAATGTTTGAAGCTTTTTGATCCAGGAAAGTGGGCCCAGGGGTCTTTGTTAGTGGAGTATGAGATTCAAAGGGGTGGCAGCAATGTGCAGTGGGTAGGGAATCTGCTAGAAGTCCAGTGGTGCATAGGCCAGAATTTCCTTCAACTCATCCCTATCCCTTCCCCAGACGCTCTCCCGTGGACTAACGCTGTCTCCTTGACCCAACAGAAAGGAGGCGTGGCATCAGGATTCAAGCACGTGGTACCCAATGAGGTGGTGGTGCAGAGACTCTTCCAGGTCAAAGGGCGGCGTGTGGTCCGCGCCACCGAGGTGCCTGTGTCCTGGGAGAGCTTCAACAATGGCGACTGCTTCATCCTGGACCTGGGCAATGTAAGTCGTGCCCTCCCCTTTCCCAGGGGCCACTGAGGTGCTCCAGGCCTGACTCTGGGGAGGTGGACGCATCCACGTGAACAAGTAGGGCAAGCCACAGAGACAGCAGCCCCCACGCACACACATGCGCTGTGTAGCAGTCAGACATACCTGCAGAGATTTGGGTACAGACGTGCCTGGCGTGTAGACTGGGACTCATCACATGCCCGCACACAGACCTCACGCACAGCGCACTCTGGCTTCAGTTGACGTACAGACTCCCTGGCGTGTTCATGGGCACATCTCGTGTACCTTTTTACACATAGTCATCCACTTGCAAATACATGGCGCGCGTGTGCAGCAACTATAGGCTTTTGGAATGTAGCCAATGTTTTATAACAACTACAAATGGTGCATAGTCTTTAAAAATTGTGAGTCACTATGTTGTACACGTGAAACTTACGTAGTACTGTAAGTCAACTACATCTCAATTAAAAAAAAAAACTATAAGCTCTTGCCCAGCAGGCGTGGACATGGCACCACGATGAATGCCTACACATGGAGACCTGGGCATGTTGTGCAGGGACCCACAATGCGCACGTCATACGTGTAGTTGCACATGCCCACTTGTATGTGGCAACGTGTGTGGGCTGCACTTACCCAGGCCCACCTTACTGATTGATGTGTGATGCTTTGTACACATTCTTCCCAAATCCACATATATTCATACCTGCAGAAGGACATGGCCGATGTTCTACACCCAACCTCATCTATACACGTGGTGTAATGTCCATGCAAACGGAGGCACACGCTGAGTGTAAGCTTGTTATTAAAGCGTAGCAGGTACACAGAAGAGTGTGTGAATCCTGAGTGTGCATCTCTATAGATTTCAGAGTGAACACACCCGTGTAATTAACACCCAGATCAAGAAACAGAACGTCACCAGCCCCCAGAAGGCCCCATCTGTCCTCTTCTTAGATTTTTTTTTGGCCGCGTGGCTTGTAGGATCTTAGTTCCCTGACCAGGGATGGAACCCGTGCCCCCTGCAGTGGGCCCCACAGAGTCCCAACCACTGGACCACCAGGGAATTCCCCGTCTGTCCTCTTCTCATCCTTTCACCCCCAAGGATCACCGTCATCCCAGACTCTCTCAACCAACAGCATAGACTGGTTCCACCTGATTCTGAACTTCATGTACGTGGAATCTTCGCTTTTGATCTCTGACTTCTTTTGCCCAACACCTTCTTTCTGAGATCCATCCGTATTGTTGCCTTTAGTTGTAACTTGTTCCTTCTCTTTGTTATATAAGAATTGATTGGACAGATATGCGCAGTTCATTGATCCATTCTGTTGTTGATGGACACTTGGGATAGTTTGGGGCTATTCCAGGTGGTGCTGCTCTGAACATCCTTGCACGGGTCTTTCGGTGGATGTATGCATGCGCTTCTGTTGGGTGTATTCCCAGGAGAGGGATTGCTGAGTCATAGGATACCGGCATACAGAGCTGTAGAAGGTACAGCCAAATGGGTTTCCAAAGCGGTTGTACTAATTTCTGCTCCCACCAGCAGGCAAACGTCTCTATACACATTCTATGTGTAGGGGTACCTGTGAAAAAACACATATCCAAAATCATGCACTCACATACCCTGGTGCACACAGATCCCACCTGTTGTGCTTGGATGTGGGCACGTGTGTGCTCCACCGGCTGTCACCTGGGCAAGCAGAGAACAAGGTGAGCTCACCGCCCGCCCCCATAGTTCCCTCTTGGCCATGTCGCTGGGCAGGGCTTATATGGGGCACTGCCTTATGTGGGGTCCTTGTCTTACAGGACATCTATCAGTGGTGCGGCTCCAAGAGCAACCGTTTTGAGAGGCTGAAGGCCACACAGGTGTCCAAGGGCATCCGAGACAACGAGCGGAGTGGCCGGGCCCATGTGCACGTGTCCGAGGAGGGCTCCGAGCCGGAGGCGATGCTCCAGGTACCCACGGCCACATCCCAGGAGTGCAGGGTGGGGCTGAGAATAGGGACAGGAGGCTCATTTCTTCCCTCCATCCAACAGGCAGTTTTGAGGTGAATTTGTTTTTCCACCAAGCTGGAAGAGCAGCTTCCCCGACAACTCCCAGACTCCCCTGAGAAGTGGGGCTGGAATCCCAGGACCTGGTACATCCCGGGGTTGTGAGCCACACCCTCCCACTGGGAGGGCTAGGTCCTCCAAAGGAGCTGAGAAGGAGGGTCTTGGCGTCTTCCGAGGGTGAGCCTGGTGCTGGAGCCAGGTCAGAAAGACAATGGAGACCCAATCCCCTCTTTTCCTCTTCTGACCATTTCCTAGTAGTTTATAGCCCATTTCATCAAATTGCATGATGGCATTGCCAGCCGTTGTGCTTTGAGGACATATCAACAGAGGCAGAGGTCAGCAGGAAAAGGAGGAGACCACGGGCTTGTCTCCTGCTTGTCTGGGGCTGTTGAGTTCTGGTTTTTAGGAAGAGCAGAAGGTGATTATTATGGGGAGGAGCCTGGACACCAAACATGGCTTGAGAGGGGCAGTAGCTGGGGCCATTGAGGCTGGAGGTAGCTCAGAATGGAGGTGTGAAAATAGGCTCTAAAGTCACAGGGATACGGGTACAAATTCCAACTTAGCCACCTTATAGCTGTGTGGACAAGGTACTTCTCTCTAGACTTCAGTTTCCTCTCCTGTGAAACGAGTGATAATCTGTGCCTCTCAGCATGGGTGCGAGGATGAAATGAGGTCTGTTAAAGGCATGTGGTAGAAGATGTTCATAGCTCTATTTATCATTCTTAGAAGGCTAGGAGGAAATGGTAGAATAACATACCTGAAAGGGACTGTCCAGGAGGCAGAGGAGCAACGGAGCTCCTGGAGACAAGGAACAAGGAGGGAAGGACTCGACAGGCAGCCCTGGTTTGAGCTCTGCACACAGGAGACACGTCAAGAGATGCAGGATGTCTCTGGAGGGGACCTTACCCTAAGTGGAGGTCGCTGTGGATGGATGCCACGTGGTCCTTACCTGCCTGGGAGGGAGCTCTCTCAGGAATTCAGTCCCCTCCCTGGGGGAGGAGGCTGCCAGGAGCTCACCGCCACCCTTTCTTCCGTGTCTCCCTCTCCTGCAGGTGCTGGGTCCCAAGCCGGCTCTGCCCGAGGGTGCCAAGGACACAGCCAAGGAGGATGCAGCCAACCGCAAGCTGGCCAAGCTCTACAAGGTGAGCCTCAGCTGTGCTGGCCCCTGGGTTCTTTGGGTCAGGAGACCTGGTCTTCCTGAGCTCCGCTGCCACGGGGCCTTGAGCAAAGTATGCGTGGGGGTGGGGTGGGGGGGTACTCGGCTTCCACACGGCTCCAGTAGACGCCCACCTGCTGCCTTTGCCTTCCTGCCCGGGAGTAAGGGCGTGTGAGCGACTGCAGACACATCTGTGTCACATTCATCTGTGGGGTCTTGGGCAGCACATGTTCTCTGCTGGGTCTCAGTTTCCTAGTCTGTAAAGTGGGGAGAAGGGCAGTAGAGTCAACTTTTCAGGATTTCCGGGGGTCCACAGAGGAAACTGATGGGAGTGTTGTAGGAAAATACAGGGAAATAGTACAAAAGTGTGTGTGGGGTGTGTGTGTGTGTGTGTGTGTGTTGAGGGGCAGGTTATGGTTAATGACTTTATTTATAATCTCTTCTTGTGATTTTATTATTTATTTATTTTGGTCGCGCTGTGCGGCTTGTGGGATCTTAGTTCCCTTTAACCCACGCCCTCGGCAGTGAAAGCACGGAGTCCTAACCACTGGACCGCCAGGGAATTTGCCTTCTTGTGATTTAAAAAAGTGAGTTGAGGCTGATCCTGAGCCAGGGAACTCTGGCCTCTGGGCCTGTGACACCCATGTTGTGCCCTAGGCTTGTTTGTGGTAAAATAAGAACAACATGAGGTGAAGATTCTCATCATCACCACAGAAAAACCACATTATTGACATTTACTCTGATACTAAAGTAACACATACACGTCGTAAATAACAGTACTGAGCAGTTCTCAGGAACATAAGAAGAAAATACAAGTCAGTGCAATTTCACTAGTTTAAGGTAGCCAGTACTGTTTTAAAAATGGGTTTTAATTACAAAAGTAACGACACTCAAAAACAAAAGTCAACCTCGCCTCCTCTCCTCTCCTCTCCATGGGTTACCATGGTTACATGGTTACCCTTTTGGTAAAGAAATCTCCAGATACAGCTTTCTGTGTCTAGTTACATATATTTTTCCATCTCTGTTTGATATTCATGGATCCAAACGATTCATGCTTTTCTGTGGCCTTCTTTTTTCCACTTGACGTGGTCAGGAATATCTGTCTGTAATAGAGATCCACATGGTCCTTTATAACGGCTGTGTAGTATTCTATTTTAGGAATGTAGGAATCTTAGCAGATCCCTAATTGATGGACATTAGAATGTTTCCACCTTTTCTGATTGCAGACAGTCCCTCTTTGTGCACTTGGGCGAAGTGTGGCATTAGGGGAGTTTCCCAGACATGGATTGCTGGGTCATAGGCTGAATAAAGAGTCAGTGATTGAAAATACTGGTTCTTGGGAGTCCTCTGGTGGCCTAGTTGTTAGGATTCTGGGCTCTCACTGCTGTGGTTCAATCCCAGGTCCGGGAACTGAGATGCTGCAAGCCTCAGGATGTGGCCAAAAAAAAAAAAAAATTACTGGTTCTGGAGTCAGACTACCTGGGTTCGAATCCCAGGTCTGGTACTTTCTAGCTGTGCAGGTTACTTGATCTCTCTGTGCCTTGGTTTCCTTGTGACTAAAATGGGGATACTAAAAAAAAAAAAAAAAATGGGGATACTACTAGGACTACCACAGGGTTGTTTTAAGGATTAAAGGAGTTGTATAATTGTAGAAGTGATTAAATTATATATATTACATAAATTGCTTAGAACAGTGCCTGGCACATAGTAAGTTTTCAATAAATGTGGAGCACTTATTTTTTACAGTTCTGATATGTATTACTAAAATGCATTCTAGAAGGGCTCCCTAGTTACCTTCATCATGGGTTTGAAAGTGCCTGTTCACCCAGAGTCTTTTCAACGCTGGGTATTGTCGATCTTTTTTTTTTTTTTTTTTTTTTTTTTGCGGTACGCGGGCCTCTCACTGTTGTGGCCTCTCCCGTTGTGGAGCACAGGCTCTGGATGTGCAGGCTCAGCGGCCATGGCTCATGGGCCCAGCCGCTCCGCGGCATGTGGGATCTTCCCGGACCAGGGCACGAACCCGCGTCCCCTGCATCGGCAGGCGGACTCTCAACCACTGCGCCACCACAGAAGCCCGTGGGTATTGTCAATCTTTTGAATTTTGACGAGTATGGTACACTTAAAAAAAAGTTCAATGAAGTTTTATTTGAGAATAATTTTTAGGTTTACAGAAATATTGCAAAGATAGTACAGAGGGTTCCCGTATACCCTTCACCCAGCTTCTCCTGAACATCTTAACATAACCAGGTACATTTGTCAAAACTAAGAAACATCAGTTCAATACTACTAACTAAACTGCAGACTTTATTCAGTTTTCCCCAATTTTTCATTCCAGGTTCCAATCCAGAATCCTACACTGCATTTAGATCTTTTTCTTTTTCTTCTTTACTTCCTTTTTTTTTTTTAACTGATGAGGTTGAATATCTTTTCACCGACTATACAGTTCTTTTCCTATGCCACCTGCATTCCTGCATTGGATCCTCCCCCTTCCCTTTCCGTGTGCAGTTTCCATGCTACACCTGTGTGTAGGTCGCAGATGTGGTTGTGACATAGTGGAAAAAGACAAAGAAATCCTGAATGAGCCTCAGGGCTTGAGGGCACAAGTCCTCATGTTACCCTGCAGTGTCGTTTGGGGGTGGGGGTGAGACGAGGGTCTCCCCACGTGTGGTCTTGGGGGCGCCCATGGTTAGGCTGAAGTGGTGGAGGTCACTGATGGGCTGGGCTGCCTTTCCCTTGTCCTCCCAGGTCTCCAATGGCGCGGGCACCATGTCGGTCTCCCTCGTGGCTGATGAGAACCCCTTCGCCCAGGGGGCCTTGAAGTCCGAGGACTGCTTCATCCTGGACCATGGCAAAGATGGGAAAATCTTTGTCTGGAAAGGTATTGGGGACAGGGGAAGGGCTTGAACAGGACTTTGAGTGGGAGCTCCAGCAGCCTTGCAGGAATTTGGTTCATGAGTCTAGGGAAGAGGAGGGGGGCCTGAGGGTCTGAGTTGCAACTTTCCTACTGTCTGAGCAGCCTTGGTCAAGTCGCTTCACCTCTCTAAGACCCTGGTTTCCTTATATGTAAATGAGGACAAGATAATGATCTTTATCACATAAGGTTGTTGTGTGGATTAAATGCCATCATTTTTGTATAGTTCTGAGCTCAGTAAATGGGCCACAGTGTGCTTGCCATCATCAGGCAGGACCCCCAGCTGGCGCCCCCGAGAGCTCATGGTGTGATCAGCTCTGAGTTCTCTGGCCTTGGCTGTCCACAGTCTAGGAAGAGGAGGGAGAGAGGTTGGCCTTCTGCTTTCCCTGGACCATTGGATGCGGGGGCGCAGCACTGACCCCCGGCCCCTTACCCTCCCTTTGCTGACAGGCAGGCAGGCCAACGTGGAGGAGAGGAAGGCTGCCCTCAAAACGGCCTCCAACTTCATCTCCAAGATGGACTACCCCAAGCAGACCCAGGTGAGTCTTGGAGCCAGGTAGGACAGTGAGAATGGGTCCATTTTGGGTGGGTATCCCACCTCAGTGTGGACTGGGTGTCTGAGGCTCCCTTGAGGACCCCTGCTGGGTTGCCCCTGTCCTCAGGGGGACCCCAAGCCAGCATGTCCTGCTCTCCCCCCTCCCCTTCCAGGTCTCCGTCCTTCCTGAGGGTGGCGAGACCCCACTGTTCAAACAGTTCTTCAAGAACTGGCGCGACCTAGACCAGACGGATGGCCTGGGCCTGACCTATCTCTCCAGCCACATCGCCAACATAGAGCGCGTGCCCTTCGACGCCGCCACCCTGCACACCTCCACTGCAATGGCCGCCCAGCACGGCATGGATGACAATGGCACAGGCCAGAAACAGGTACCTGGGGGGCTGGG
Organism: Phocoena sinus; assembly: GCF_008692025.1. Classification (NCBI taxonomy): domain Eukaryota; kingdom Metazoa; phylum Chordata; class Mammalia; order Artiodactyla; family Phocoenidae; genus Phocoena; species Phocoena sinus. The sequence continues at coordinate 13,397,291 of NC_045768.1, read as the reverse complement.
GTGGGTGTGTCCAGGCCCCTTCCTTGCTCCCTCCCTGGCACCTCTGGCCCACCCACTGCCTCCTGCTTCTCTGAAGATGTTTCTCTAAGAGATTTTGACCACAGTTTTTGGTGGATGGAATTATTTTGTCTTGCTGGATTATTGCAACCAACATACCCTAAGCACCTACTGTCTTCCAGGCTCCATGCCAAGTGTCTGAGACCCCACCCTGCCCATGAAGAGTGCCTGGTCTGGGAGGGGAGGTGACCACAGCCACAGCTGGTTGCTCAGACCTGTGTGGTCAGTGGGAGATGGGAGGTGCACAGGGATTATGGGAACACAGGAAGGGAAGTGAAGGTGGGTGGTTGGGGCAGTCTTCACAGAGGTGGGGACCTTTTGGTTGGGCCTCAGAGTATGAGTAGGAGTTTGCTGCCAGAGAAGAAGAGTAGGTATTCCAGGCAGGGAGCTGTCCTGGGAGCCTGGTGCTGATGGCATCCTCAAGGAGGGGCCTTGAGTTCCATGTCCAGGGGTGTGGACTTGATCCTGTAACCATTAGGTGCTAGTGAGGGTTTTTTTTTCTTTTTCTTTTTTTTAAAGGCAGAAATATGACAGGCTCAGTTCTGTGCTTCCTAAACGCACTGTGAAAATGAATTTAGAGACAGGATAATGACGGTAGAGACCTCATGAGGAGGTTATAATAGTCTAGGGAAGAGATAATGACCTTGAGACCAGGAAGGTCACAGTGAAGATGGAGAAGTGTGGGGGGGTGGAATTCAGAGATGTTTATGAAGTAGAATCTGCTTCAGGCAAACACTGATTCCATCCTACATAATAGAAATAGCAAAAGTGTTAATTTTTATTTATTATTGTTTTTGTCATTGGTGTTATTATTTTTATTTCATCACTCATTCATTACTTCAGTGGGAGGGGAGGATGCAATGAAAATGATCAGGATAGGGCAGTGTGGAAAGAGCCCTGGCAGCTCAGCTGTGTGACCTCGGGCAAGTTACTTAACCTTTTTGAACCTCACTTTCCTCACCTGTAAAATGAGGCTTAGTCCACTCCATCACCTTCGAGAATTTTCAAAGTCTGGAGATTGTTTCCCGGGACTTGCAGCACCACCAGGTGGCGCTGCAGGGCTTTGTGACCACTTTGACACCGTGTTACCAGAGCTCTGCAAAGAGATCTGCCAGCAGGTGTCATTCTGAGGTCACTTAGTGATGGCCCCGCCTCTGCAGGTGATCTATAAAATTCAGACAACTTAATAATGATACAGATAATGGCAACATTAATAATAAAATAATAATAGTTCTAAAAATTAAGAGTAGCTGCCACCTGTAGAGCCATTACCCTGTGCCAAGCCCTGTGCTAGACTTTCATGAATAGACCAACGTCCTTTATTAGTCTCATACTGAGGCTCATAGACAGTAAGCAAGCTGTCCCAGGCTGCACAACCTCTAAGGGGGTGGATCCTGATTTGGATCCAGGTCATTCGTTGATTTGCACCCTTAGCCTGTGTTACACTGTGTAACACCCACTAAACCCATTTTGCAAATACTATCATGCAGGTCCAGTATACTGTCATGCGGCTACCAGTCCCTGTGCTGATTTCTACAAGGAGGAAGTGCAGGGTGGGGCAGGGGTGCAGTATAAGGATCCGGAGCAGGAAACATGGGTTTGAATCCTAGTGGCTCTGTGATTTGGGCAGATTATTTAACTTTAGTCTGAGTCCGAGTGCGGTCGTGTTTTGTAACCACTACCACCACTGTGTGGTTTCTCATCTGGTCTGAGTTGGGGACTGGGGGTGCTGCACTGTGTCTGAACCCAGCTTTGCTCTGGTAGATCTGGAGAATTGAAGGCTCCAACAAAGTGCCCGTGGACCCCGCCACGTATGGACAGTTCTACGGTGGTGACAGCTACATCATTCTGTACAACTACCGTCATGGCGGCCGTCAGGGACAGATCATCTACAACTGGTGAGGGTCTGGGGCCCTGTGCTGTGGGGCGAGCATGGCAGCAAGGAGGGATGTGAACAGGGCTGAGGGAAGCCTGCGAGTGTGTGGACCTGAGCCGGGGCAGCCACCATCCACTGGGAAAGGCTCTCGTCCACAGGGCAACACCTCTTGTCTTTTTTCTCTAAACAAATTTTAAACTATTCTCATAAAAGCATTACATGTCCATTGTAGGAGACATGGGGACTAGGGAGAAACAAACAAACAGAAAATCTCTCCCACAATCCCACTCTAAGTACTGTTCATCCTCCCACCTTTTCTAATTAAAAATTATTTTTAATTCTTTAAAAATAGATAATACATTCACAAGTCAAGGATCGAAACAGAATAAAAACGCATGTATTGAGAAAGCTTGTCCCCATTCTGTCCCTCCCCACCTTGCTCTATGACCCCCACCCCTGCATGGATGCCCACTTTCATTAGTTTCTTGTATACTCTTCCAGTAATTTTTGATGCAAATATAAGAAAATCTCACCCTATATTCCTAGTTCTTTTCCTTCCTTACAAAAGCTAGCAAACTATGTATTTTATCCTGCACTTTGCTTTTTTTCACTTAATACTTCCTGGAGCTTAGTCTCTGTCAGTACATAAAGAACTTCCTCACTCCTTTTGACAGCTGCATAATATTCCATCACGTGGCTAACCTGTAGTTTATTTAACAAATTCCCTGCTGTTGCGTACTTGAGTTGATTCCAGACTTTTGCTATTAGAAGCATTGCTGTGATTAGTAACCTTAAACAAACATCAGTTTGAATGTGTAGAGAAAAATCTTTGCAGCAAGTTCCCAGAAGTGGGATTGCTGGGTCAAACAGTAAATGCACTTGTCGTTTTGATAGACAGCACCCAGTTTCCGTAGATGGAGTTTGTAGTATTTGCATTCTCACCCGCAACAAATGAGAGTGTGTGTTTCCCCACGGCCTCACCAGTGGACTGTGTTATCAAACTTTTGCTGTTTGTCAACCTTATAGTTTATGAAATGGTATCTCAGTATAGTATTTTTCTTTTTTCATTTCGTTTCTCTTATATGCAGTCTCAAACTTTTTGAAGATTGACGGTTGGGTTTCTTTTTTTTAAAACTTTTTATTTTGAAATGACTTGCTGAAAAGTTGCAAAAATACTACAGACAGTTCCCATATACCCATTACACAGCTCCCTCTATGATCATGTCTTAACCATAGTTCAAGTTTCAAAACCGGGAAATTAACATTGTTGCAATACTATTTACTAATCTATAGACCTTACTTGAATCTCACCAATTCTCCCACTAATATCCTTTTTCTGGTCTAAGATCTAACCCAGGATCTCACATGCCATTTAGTCATCACGTCTCCTTAGTGACATTTAATCATGTCTTTAATCTGTGACAGTTCCTCAGTCTTTACTCTTTCTATTTTTTTTAATAAATTTATTTGTTTTATTTATTTATTTTTGGCTGCATTGGGTCTTCGTTACTGCACGCAGGCTTTCTCTAGTTGTGACAAGCGGGGGCTACTCTTCATTGCGGTACACGGGCTTCTCATTACAGTGGCTTCTCTTGTTGCGGAGCACGGGCTCTAGGCGCATGGGCTTCAGTAGTTGTGGCACGCGGGCTTCAGTAGTTGTGGCGCACGGGCTTAGTTACTCCGCGGCATGTGGGATCTTCCGGGACCAGGGCTCGAACCCGTGTCCCCTGCATTGGCAGGCGGATTCTTAACCACTGCGCCACCAGGGAAGCCCTCAGGCTTTACTCTTCTTTCACAACCTTGATACTTTGGAAGAGCACTAGTCTTATTCTGTAGAATGCCTCTCAATTTGACAACCTCAGATTTCTTTTTTAACATCTTTATTGCAGTATAATTGCTTTACAATGGTGTGTTAGTTTCTGCTTTATAACAAAGTGAATCAGTTATACATATGTTCCCATATCTCTTCCCTCTTGCGCCTTCCCTCCCTCCCACCCTCCCTATCCCACCCCTCTAGGTGGTCACAAACCACCGAGCTGATCTCCCTGTGATACGTGGCTGCTTCCCACTAGCTATCTATTTTACGTTTGGTAGTGTATATATGTCCATGCCACTCTCTCACTTTGTCACAGCTTACCCTTCCCCCTCCCCATATCCTCAAGTCCATTCTCTAGTAGGTCTGTGTCTTTATTCCCATCTTACCCCTAGGTTCTTCATGACCTTTTTTTTTTTTTTTTCTTAGATTCCATATATATGTGTTAGCATATGGTATTTGTTTTTCTCTTTCTGACTTACTTCACTCTGTAGGTGAAGTACTCTAGGTCCATCCACCTCACTACAAATATCTCAATTTCATTTCTTTTTATGGCTGATTCCATTGTGTATATGTGCCACATCTTCTTTATCCATTCATCCGATGAGGGACACTTAGGTTGCTTCCGTGTCCTGACTATTGTAAACAGAGCTGCAATGAACATTTTGGTACATGACTCTTTTTGAATTTTGGTTTTCTCAGGGTATATGCCCAGTAGTGGGATTGCTGGGTCGTATGGTAGTTCTATTTTTAGTTTTTTAAGGAACGTCCATACTGTTCTCCATAGTGGCTGTATCAATTTACATTCCCACCAACAGTGCAAGAGGGTTCCCTTTTCTCCACACCCTCTCCAGCATTTATTGTTTGTAGATTTTTTGATGATGGCCATTCTTACTGGTGTGAGATGATATCTCATTGTAGTTTTGATTTGCATTTCTCTAATGATTAACGATGACAACCTCAGACTTTGAAAAGCAGCTTGAAAGAAATTTTTTTGGACAAGGTAATACACACACGGTACAAAATTCACGAGAAGCCTTTTCTTTTTTTCTTAATAGCTGCATCAGCACGTTGATTTGTCAGATTGTTTGCTTATACAGATAACACATGTTGGTTATGAGAAATTTAGACAGTAATAGGAAGAGGTGGGGCAGAAAGCCACCCACTATAAATATCCCTGCAGGACAGATTTAGGATGAGGAAGTCTGTTGGTTGTGGTCAGATCTCTATAAGAGGTGAGATGCTGAGCTGGGGGATGTGGCATGTTGGTCTGGTTCCTGGCACTGGTTGCTTTTGAGAGAACCCCTTTTCCTCTCTGTGTCTCAGTTTCATTACCTGTAATCTGGGGATTTGTGGGTTTCTCAGGCCCAGGGTAAAGGAGAGACTCGGGGCTCTTTGCAATCCTCAGTGCTGAGTATCACTTCCCTTCCAGGCAGGGTGCCCAGTCCACCCAGGATGAGGTCGCCGCATCTGCCATCCTGACTGCCCAGCTGGATGAGGAACTGGGAGGTACTCCTGTCCAGGTGAGCCCATTGTGCCTCGGGGCCACACCCTGGGCCCTGTCCATCTGTTCACTCATCTGTCTGACTGTCCATCATTCCATTCATCCACCCATCCTTTCAGCAAACATTTATGCAGGGGTCTGACACTGCGTCTGCAGCCATGAACACACAGATCCCATCCCTGCCCTGCCCTGAGCTGCTGTGATGTGGTTTACAGTCTAGGGGGGAGAAAGATGTTCAGCAGACATGCAGGCAAAGGTTGGACAATCACACATAACGACGTGTGCAGTGAGTGAAAATGATAAGACACGAGAGGAGCAGGAGAGGCAGTGTGGTGGTTTAGTTCAGAGGATGGACATGGAGCTAGCCTGCTTGGGTTTAAATCTAGTCTTCACCTCTGGGCAGCCTTGGACAGGTCACTTAGCCTCTCTATGCCTCTGTGTTCTCAAACTGGGGTTAATAACAGTACCTATCTCACAGGATTGCTGTGAGGATGAAGAGTTAACATTTGTAAAGCATTTAGAGCCATGCTTGGCCCATAATAGACCCCTTATACAGGTGTGTTAAGTATAAGGACACATACATCCCAAGTAGGAACTAATTGGATTAGACAGGGCCCCCATCCAGGGAGGGAGTTTTCAGCTGGGACCCAATGGTTGAGTAGGAGTTAGCCAGGCATATTCCAGGTAGAGGGAAGGGTACATGTAAAGGCCCTGAGGTGGGAGGGGGCACTGGTTATTAAAGCGAGGGGAGGGTGCCACGATAGGAGCCTGGGGAGATGATCAGAGGGACCAGACCACCCAGAAACCACCGTGAGGATGTTGACCTTGACCCTGAGAACAAGGGGACGTTGCTAACATGGTAAATGTAACGTGAAGGGATTCATGGGTTTAAAAGGTTGCTCTGGCTACAGTGTTGGGCCCTGGAGGGCAGCAGGTGGGGGAGACATGGGAGAAGGAGACAGAATCCTCCTTTCTCTATCCTACCCTTGGAGTGAGCAGGGCTCTGGATTCAGATTCGGGGTTGGTGCCTTGAACTTTGACCACGACAGTGGGATCCTCTGGGTCCTGGAGGCTGGGTGCCGGGCGCCCAGTGGGATGGTTACTGCCTCAGCTCATCCCAGCATCAGCCTTACGAGTAGCGTTCTTGGCCCCATTTCACAGAGGAAGAAACTGAGAGGTTGAGGCCCGTGCCTGAATTCTCGCTGTCAGGACGGAGCTTGGATCTGAGCTCTGACCCAGCAGTGGTGGCCCACGTTGGGAAGTGACTACAATACCCCCGACCCACACGTGCGATTGTCTTCTAGATTTAGCTAGCCAGGGTCACAACTGGGATCCGAAATGAAATGGGCACACAGGGCAGAAGCAGATGTGATACATCTTAGACCTCCTTGCCCTCTCCCTCCCACCACTGAGCCCTTGACTGCAGTCTGCTTGTGGGGTGCACTGGCTGTGCAGGAGGGGTCTCTCCAGATCTGGAAGGCTCTATTCTCACCACTCTGCCAGCTTTCATGCCTGAGGCTGACATCACCATCCTGGAAGAAAGTGCACGAACAGTCCCTGTGCTTCCATTTAAGGGAATATTTGCAAACGTGGGCTCTCTTGGTTCTTGGACTAGACTCAGGCTCAGCAAGGCAGGGCCTCGTGGGAGGGGAGCGGCCGAGGCAGTGCCCGGGGGGCCTCAGGCAATAGTGCTGTGTCCGGCCTTCCTGGAACTCCTGTTCCCCTGCCAGCCCCTGTGTGCTGTAGGGTCATACACCACCCGTGCACAGACCCAAGTGTGACGGCCTTATTTGAGGGGTGAGCCCAGGCTGTGCTGGCTGCAGGGGGTGGCGGTGAGCCTGGTGTCGTGCAGGACTGACGTTCCCACCCCCTTTCCTGACTTGCTCTCCTGTCTCCCTCCCAGAGCCGTGTGGTCCAAGGCAAGGAGCCTGCTCACCTCATGAGCCTGTTTGGCGGGAAACCCATGATCATCTACAGGGGTGGCACCTCCCGCGAGGGTGGACAGACAGCTCCTGCCAGTACCCGCCTCTTCCAGGTCCGGGCCAGCAGTTCTGGAGCCACCCGAGCTGTTGAGGTAATACCCAGGCCCTGGACCCCAGGCAGGATTGGCCTCTCTGAAACCTCCCAGGCTTGATGGGGAGATCTCCGGGCATGGGATTGGGTGGGTTTGGCTGAGGGGTTAAGAAGCAGCTTTTTGTACCTTCCTGCCCTGGCAGCAAGATTGTATGTCTTAGATTTCCCCTTGTTTCAAGAAATGCCCATTGCCCCTTGCATACCTTCCATAACGGGCAGCTCACTACCTCACAGGCAGTCCATTCTTCACAATCCGGACGTTGTTCTTCATTACGTTCCAGTTGGCTGCTCTCCCTTTCATGGTGGAAGGTGCATATCTATTGAGCAGCCTAGAGAATGGGACTATCACCTTCTTTGTTCTGGGCGCCCAACTTCTGTTAATGCAGCCCAGATTTCTAGAATCTCCTTGGCTAGCCACAGTGCACTAATGACTCGTGGGAGTCAACTAAGGCCCTCAGTGCCCAAAGTCTGTGTCCTCAGCTCTGATGGGGTGTGTGCTCTTCCAAGCCCTCACCTGAGAGCTGGTCCTGCTGCAGCGTCTCCTGGGCTACGAGGAGGGGGCTGAGGACATTTTATCTGGTTCCTGATTAATCGAGGACTGCCCTCCCAGGTGATCCCCAAGGCTGGCGTGCTAAACTCCAACGATGCCTTTGTCCTGAAAACCCCCTCCGCCGCCTACCTGTGGGTGGGTACAGGAGCCAGCGAGGCAGAGAAGACCGGGGCCCAGGAGCTGCTCCAGGTGCTTCGGGCCCAACCTGTGCAAGTGGCAGAAGGCAGCGAGCCAGGTAGGTGCAACGGGTGGAGGGGCCTCTGCTGCTTCTGGGGATGCAGCTGTTACGTTTCCCTCCCTTCTGTCTGCTTGGGGGTTTCTATATCCTCCCCCCTCTCCTGAGCACCTGTCCCCTAATGTGCGTTAATAAAAGTGAGTTAGGGAATTCCCTGGCGGTCCAGTGGTTAGGACTCTGCGCTTTCGCCACAGGGGCACGTGTTCAATTCCTGGTCGGGGAACTAAGATCCCGCATGCCACAGCGCTGCCAAAAAAAAAAAAAAAAAGTGAATTAGATGAAAATGAGGGCTATGGTCAGTGAGAGGGAGGCGTCCACGAATTAGAGAAAGGAGAGCTCGGTGTGGGCTGGGGCAGGTGGGGAAGTCAGCTGGAAGAGGGGTCACAATGCCACAAGCCTGCTTTGTTTCCAGAGCATGGGTCAGGAACACCTTTGTTATGCCAACCCTAGGTCTTTCCATTCTTACTTTTAAGCCCAATCCTTCCTGCCTGATGCTTAGCAGAAATGGGGAAGAGTAGTTCTGTCTAGAGCAGCACAGTCCACTGGAACCTTCTGAGAGAATGGACATGTTCTATGTCTGCCAGGTCCAATTTGGTGGCCACTAGTCACATGTTTAGGTTAATGAATATTTAAATGTGACTGGTGGGAAAATGCAATTAAATTTAAATAGCACATGTGGACAGAGCAGGTATAGTGGAAATGATACGTGGCGTCAGGTAAGGTGGCTTTACAGCATACTAGCTGTGTGATGTTGGGTGAGTTGCCTAACCTCTCTGAGCCTCAGCCACCTCATAGGTTGAGCGGGGATAATTATCCCCATCCCGCGGTGCTGTCGTCAGTCTCAAACAAGAAGTAGTCCTGGCTGTGTGTCCACTGCCAAGTCTTCCCTCTCTGGGCCTCTGTTTCATCACCGTCGAATTCCTCAGGCCCCTTCCTTCTTTGGCGCCCTGGGATTTTGAGATGCAGGCTGCGGATTGAGAGCAGTTTGTTGTGCTAGGGTAGGGTTTGTCCCAGGGTCTAAAGAGAAGTGCTGGAGGGGGGAGGGTGGTGTCAGTTGGTAACTGGTGTGGCCTCCCCTCACAGACAGCTTCTGGGAGGCCCTGGGTGGGAAGGCCGCCTACCGCACGTCCCCACGGCTGAAGGACAAGAAGATGGATGCCCACCCTCCTCGCCTCTTCGCCTGCTCCAACAAGATCGGACGTTTTGTGGTGAGTCCCAGCGGAGGGCAAAGGGCGCTCCCTCTGCTTGCCCCTTGGGAGGTGTGTTCCAGGGAGCGGAGCTGTTGCAGCCACAGCAGGGGCAGGGAGTGTACCCTTCTGACAGACCAGCATAGACCCATGCAGGTTGGAGGCAGCTCTGCATCTCACTCAAGGGGGCAGATAGAGCAGGCCTACCGGGGCGGGGAAAGCGGCTTGCTGGTGTGCTGTTATTAACCTCTTCCATTCCTTCCCAGATCGAAGAGGTCCCTGGCGAGCTCATGCAGGAAGACCTGGCCACCGATGACGTCATGCTTCTGGACACCTGGGACCAGGTGGGTGGAGCACGGTGTTGCAAGTCACTCTCCCTTTCTGAGCCTCCATTTTCTCATCTGCAGAATGGGCATGGTGGTACCTACCTTGCATAATCCAAACTGATGAGAGGTAGATAAAACCTCCTTGCCAACTGCAAAGCACCATGTAAATGCAAATCAGACGACCAGGGTTATTTCCAAGGCCTTAGGGGAGCCTGAACTCTTCCTTTAAATCTGTTGGTAAAGAAAGTTGAACTTTGCAGCATGTCACGTGCAGGCATAAACTGTCCGGGGTGTCACCTAGAAGTAAACATTTCCCTGTCCCCACAGGGCTTGCATTCTCGTTGGGGGTGGCAGTCCATAACCCCTCCTATCAAGCTGGCTTCTCCCAGAGTTGTCAGGGTTAGAGATAGCAGCCATGCAGGTGTAAGACTCCCCTCGACCCGCAGGGCTGTTTCTTGGGCTCCCCAGTTGGAAGATCAGTACCAAAAGGTTTGTGGTTTAGCCGTTCAGCTGCTGGCAACTTTGTTCCGTTTACTACTTAATCTGTACGTTCATCTGTTTTTCACTCACTCAGCCAACATTTATGAAGCACCACTGTCTTCCAGGCAGAATGCTGTGATGCTGGGAGTCCTGTGATGAGCAGTACAGTCACAATACCTGGTGTTGCAGTAGGGAACACATTTGTAAATAAGTGAGGGCAAGGAAGTCTGGCATTTTATTGTCTGATACCATCTTATCAATGACACGCTCTGTATTTTAGATACACATCAAAATAAATGATACATAAAAATCAGCTGGATAGGTTTTTTGGTGTAACAAGCTTGTCATAAGATTCAAGATGGTGGTAGTGGTGGTTGTTTTTATTCCAAGCCTTAGACCATGTTGGCTCAGCACACGGAGACTGGCACATAGCAGACTCTTAATGCATATTCGTTGGGTGAAGAAACCAGTGAGCATATGTTAGGCTGCTCATTTGTTGAACGAGTAAATGCCCGGAAGGGGATCATTCCTGAACTGCTAGAGAGGGGTCTCAACCTCAGTGGCTGACGGTACCTGTTAGTGAGTGAAGCAGGCTGAGCTGGGGAGACACGAAGGCATGGTGGAGTCTGAGGCAAACTGGAACTTCCCATTGAGAGGGGCAGCTGCTACTCAGCTTCGTCCTTCACGTGCAGGTGAGGCTGCCAGATCCTCCCCGTTTGGAAGGGAAGTTGGAAGTCTGGATTGAATGTAATCCGCTAGTCACTCAGTTTGTCTAAAAGCAGACCACCCCCCCAGAGAGTGGTGGGCCTACAGAGCAGGTTGGAGGTCACCAGTTTGCCGTCTCTGTTCCAAATCCTTGGAATCCCGGTCCGCGGGCTCTGTCAGCCGAGGGGGTGTCTGGTCCACACCTGGAACCTGCCGCGCTTCCTCCAGGAGCGTGTAGAGTCAGCACGCCTCACGCCATTTCATCTCGCGCCTCTCTTCCAGGTCTTTGTCTGGGTTGGAAAGGATTCTGAAGAAGAGGAAAGGACAGAAGCCTTGACCTCTGGTGAGGACCCAAGGGTGCCTGTGGGTCTGTGTCATGCGGTGGGGTGGAAGCAGCTTCCTCTGCGGGTCTGGGCGTTTGTGACGGTGGAGGTGGGGACTTTCGCATCCGTGGTCAGCCCCCGGTGAGCCCTCCCTGGGATGGTGAAAGAACAGCTCACTTTCTGCAGAAGCCTTAGGTCCCACCAAAAGGAAGCAGCAGCTAGGAGCTGCTTCAGATTCCCAGAATGCCCAAGGACCAAACTTGTCAGGATTTAGATGTGGGAAAGCAGATCCCTGGTAGCTGAGCAGATCTGATTTGGGAGCTGGAAACCCAAAAGCTGGTTCTTTGATATCTTCCAGTAGGGAACGGCTAGAGAAAAATGACATAAGCTTCGTGAAGCTGGAGGTTAAACTGTGACCCCCGTTCCTTCCCATGTTCCTGGGCAGGGCGGTGGAGGAGTCATGTGGGTGTCATTGCCTTTAAGGGATGGTGGTGTCCAGTGCGGGGTTGGGCCTTGGGGACAGTGGGACCAAAAACCATCTTAGGCAGGGAACCATGTCTCCTTGGCGAGGGAGACCCTAAGGATTCTTCTCCTGCCTATGTGTCTGCAGCTAAGCGGTACATCGAGACAGACCCAGCTAATCGTGATAGGCGGACCCCTATCACCATGGTGAAGCAAGGCTTTGAGCCTCCCTCCTTCGTGGGCTGGTTCCTTGGCTGGGATGACAACTATTGGTCTATGGATCCCTTGGACAGGGCCCTAGCTGAGCTGGCTGCCTGAGGAAGGCCCCACCCTGTTACTGGTCAGTGCCTTTCAGAACTGTCCATCCCGCAAGGAGACCTTACAGCGAGCAGGGCCACTCTGGTGTGTGTGTGTGTGTGTGTGTGTGGTGGTTGTTTTGTTTGTTTGTTTGCTTTTTTACAGTAGCCAAAAACAGCCCTGCAAAAATTCAGGGTGCTTGCAAAATTGTCTCAAGTATTTGTGCTTTTGGAAATAATTGAATTCAATAAAAAGCTTTTTGAAGTGTGTTACCCTGCTGTGGCTCATTTGTCCTAGTCATTGTTCTGAGAAGGGCCCGAGTGGGGCGGGGGAGGGGGGGGGGGGGCGGGGGGGGGGGGGGAAGGGGGAGGCATGGCTTGTATCTGTGAACCAGTGAGTGAGTTTCATTCACCTCGTGTGTGAATCACGGTGCGCTTTGAAGCAGTGAGGTGAAAGGGGTATAGATTGTACTGGGGTAAAATGCTTATGTGGAAGGAAATTGGGAGGGAACCAGGAGGCTGGAGAGCCATCAGACTGAGATGCAAGTCTGACCCCAAGTGAAGGAGGGAGGAAGAGGGGTTGGGTGGATGCATCTTAGATGGCCGTGCAGTCCAGCAAGCTTCAGCAAAGCTTTTGGGGAGTCCTTGAGCCAAAGTAAAAAAAAAAAAAAAAAAAAATTTAATGTAGAGTCCCATTTTTGTTATTATTTTTTATTGTAGTAAACTATACATAACATAGTATTTTATCACTTTGACCATTTGCAAATGTACAATTCAGTGGCACTAAGTACATTTACAATGTTATGTAGCCGTCCCCACTGTCTATATCCAAACCTTTTTCATAATCTCCAACATAAACTCTGTGCCCATTAAACAATAACTCCTATTCCCCCCTCCCCTCTGCCCCTGGCAACCTTTCTTCCACTTTCTGTCTTCATGAATTTGCCTATTCTAGGTACCTCGTATAAGTGGAATCATGCATTTGTCCTCTGTCTGCATAATGTTTTCAAAATTCATACATTTTACAGCACGTGTAAAAATTACATTCCTTTTTGTGGCTGAATAATATTCCATTGTGTGTATATGCCACATTTCATTTATCCATTCATCCATCGATGGACACTCAGGTCATTTCCACCTTTTGGCTATTGTGAATAATGCCGCTGTGAACCTTGGTGTACAAATATTTGTTTGATTTAAAATGTTCTGGAGCCCAAGTCAAATCAGCCAACGAAGGATGTGAAGGTCTCCCAGGGGTGGGGTGTGTCTTATCTCCCCACTACACTCAGTCATTGGGAGGCCTGGCCTTGGAACACTGTCAGTAGGAGTTCAAAGCCAGCAGCTGGACCCCTGAGTCACTTACATTCCCTGTAGGAGAACGTGGGCAAGGTACCACACCCTGTAACATCTGCCTGCATCTTCCTCGCTTCCTCTGGTTCCTCCCACGAGTGTTTCTGCTGACATGAGGTGCTCCTGGATGCTCCCGAAATTTGCAGCCTTTGGGGTGTGGAAGAGGGACTTCCTCTGTGCCCCACTTGGTCCCCCAGACCCTGACTCTTCGCTGATGCTCCATTTGTCATGAAGTTCCTCTTAGATGTCTCCATGAACTTATGTCTCTAAACCTTTTCTCCATGGAGATCCCAAACCAGTCCAAGGAACTGCTGGGAGACAGATCCCCTTCCCTCCCCTCTATCCTTCTGGTCTTTTCTCTCCACGTTTTCCCCTTTTTTGTTCTATGCCTCTCCCCCACCCATCCCCATCAACTTACAGAGGGAAAACTCGTTCATAGGACCGCGGAAGAACAGAAACCAGTGTGAGGGTTTATGTGGTGGGATGGGTGTGTGTGTGTTTACACTGCTGTTTCCAAAGCTGGCTGATCACACCAATTGCCCAGGGAGTTTTTAAAACCGTAAATTCCCTAGGGGCCCTACCTCAATAGAGTCTGATTCATCGCAGAAGTGACGGGAGTAGTGGGGAAGGAATTTTCCAGGTGAAACATGGAGTGGTCGGGAGTCAGGTCATCTCAGGCAGGGTATGGAGCTATACAAAGATGGAGCTCTGAGGGAGAATGTTGTACTCAGGGACAGACTGCAGCCCAGGGGGCTGGAGCAGAAGGTGGGAAAGCAGAGAGTTCACAGAGGGCCTCAAATGCCACGCTGAGGGGTTTGAACTTGATCTTGTAATGCCTACCTCTACTCCAAAGGGCCACTTTCATGGTCAAAGCTATCAACTTGACAAATGCAAAGTTCTGGAACAAAGGCAGCCTTTACCACCTCGAGGTTGTAGGGCCTTCACTAGAGGAAGGTGGAGGCTTGTCTAGACAGAGCCAGCTCGCTGTGGAAGGTCAAAGGCAGGTGAACCTGCCATGCATTCTTCATTTCCAGTTATTGGCATTCAAGGCAGTTTATTGGCCAATTTCGGTTTATTGGTGTCTGTAGCTTGAGAGAGAGAGGTCTGCCTACTCTGAGAAAGGAAGTTGTCTGAGGCAATAGAGTTGCTTGGACTCCATATTTTTTTCTCTCAAAGACAAAATAATGAGTCAGGAACACTATCACTTCAACCATATAGTTTTATCTTCCTAACGTTTTTTGAGAGACGTTGGATTCCATCGTCTACAATGGAGAAGTCATTGTGAAATGCCATGACAGGTGCCCAGGGGGCGTCTCTTGGAAAGAGGTTGGTCTGGGCTTGGATCCTGAATCCTATCTTGGACAATTCAGTTCAACAGATACATATTTATGCCAGGCCGTGTGCAAGGCACTAGGGATAGGACAGAAAATTTCTGTGAGCCTCAGCTTCCCCACCTGCAAAATGGTAATATTGTATTCATATAGTACCTAACTGGAGGTGGTACAATATAGGGGCTGAAAGTGGGGCTTTGAAGTCAGACCTGGGTTCAAATTCTAGCTCCACCACAGCTACAATCAGCAGTGTAGTCTTACTTCAATTCTTTGTAGCTTCCTTAGCTGCAAAATGGGAATAAGAACAGAGCCTACCCAACGAAGACTTTTATGAGATCATGCTTAATACAATACCTGGCACATAGTAAATGCTCAAAAATGGTAAACATGTTATTATTTGGTAAAACCAAAGAGCCTAGTCCACAGCAGGACTTAGTACATAACCATGGAGGTAAAGACCCACTACACTGTCGATCAGACAGGATATTTTTGGCTGTAAGAAGTGGAAAACCGACTCAAATCAAATTAAACCATAAGCACACTTATATGCTCTCATAAATGGTAGTGCAGAGTTTCGGGGGCCATCTCGGTTGACTAAACCCATTGGGTCTGTCTGGGTTTCTTGTTGATTCTCTTGGCTCCGCCCCTCCCGATCTGGTACTGAAATACCTGTAGGCGTCCTGTCTGTCACACCCGTGCATGGCAACGCCCAAAGGAAAAGATAAAGGATTGTTTTGAGAAGTTCTCCCAGAAAAGGGAGGCGGAACTATCCCCCAGTCCATAGAGAACCTCTCCTCAGATCTCAAGAGCCCGTATGGGGTTACATGACCATTCCTGACCAAATCATGGGCTGGGGGATAGAATTATCAATAATAGCCAGTTAAATTCATGACAGGAGCTGGGATTGGATTCTTCTTCCCCTGAGATAAGAGCTCTAACGGGGAGAAACCTAAAGTCATGGTTCCTAGGAAGGAGGAAGGGGGTAAATGGACACTGGGTAGACAGCCATTTTGTGGGAGACTTTTTTGGAGTCAGATGCTAAAAATAATAATGAACGGTAATGGTTCCTTACGGTTTTATGACGTCTAGTAATTTTCAGAGGGCTTAATTTCCAACCTGTTTTTTTGTTTTGTTTTGTTTTTTGTTTTCAGAATCTTTGTGGGAAGATTCCCAGCCTCCATTATGGTTACTAAGTTTCTAGAGCTTCCTGAAATCTGTTAGTTGTTTCAATTTCCTTTGTCAACGAACTCTGGCTATAGGGTGGATTGAAAAGGGCTGCCTCCTATTCGCAAGTGTGACTCCTTTAGGCAAATCTCAGCCTGATCTGAGCCCGGAGCTGCTGAAATTGGGGAAGATCTTAAAGATCATCTATCTAGTCCAAAGGTTCTCGAGTCTTTGGACAGGCATGGCGGTGGGGTCAGAGGATCATCTGTCTAGTCCAATGGTTCTCGAGTCTTTGGATAGGCATGGCGGTGGGGTCGGAGGATCATCTGTCTAGTCCAATGGTTCTCGAGTCTTTGGACAGGCATGGCGGTGGGGTCGGAGGATCATCTGTCTAGTCCAATGGTTCTCGAGTCTTTGGACAGGCATGGCGGTGGGGTCGGAGGATCATCTGTCTAGTCCAATGGTTCTCGAGTCTTTGGACAGGCATGGCGGTGGGGTCGGAGGATCATCTGTCTAGTCCAAAGGTTCTCGAGTCTTTGGACAGGCATGGCGGTGGGGTCGGAGGATCATCTGTCTAGTCCAATGGTTCTCGAGTCTTTGGACAGGCATGGCGGTGGGGTCGGAGGATCATCTGTCTAGTCCAATGGTTCTCGAGTCTTTGGACAGGCATGGCGGTGGGGTCGGAGGATCATCTGTCTAGTCCAATGGTTCTCGAGTCTTTGGACAGGCATGGCGGTGGGGTCGGAGGATCATCTGTCTAGTCCAATGGTTCTCGAGTCTTTGGACAGGCATGGCGGTGGGGTCGGAGGATCATCTGTCTAGTCCAAAGGTTCTCGAGTCTTTGGACAGGCATGGCGGTGGGGTCGGAGGATCATCTGTCTAGTCCAATGGTTCTCGAGTCTTTGGACAGGCATGGCGGTGGGGTCGGAGGATCATCTGTCTAGTCCAAAGGTTCTCGAGTCTTTGGACAGGCATGGCGGTGGGGTCGGAGGATCATCTGTCTAGTCCAATGGTTCTCGAGTCTTTGGACAGGCATGGCGGTGGGGTCGGAGGATCATCTGTCTAGTCCAATGGTTCTCGAGTCTTTGGACAGGCATGGCGGTGGGGTCGGAGGATCATCTGTCTAGTCCAAAGGTTCTCGAGTCTTTGGACAGGCATGGCGGTGGGGTCGGAGGATCATCTGTCTAGTCCAATGGTTCTCGAGTCTTTGGACAGGCATGGCGGTGGGGTCGGAGGATCATCTGTCTAGTCCAAAGGTTCTCGAGTCTTTGGACAGGCATGGCGGTGGGGTCAGAGGATCATCTGTCTAGTCCAAAGGTTCTCGAGTCTTTGGACAGGCATGGCGGTGGGGTCGGAGGATCATCTGTCTAGTCCAAAGGTTCTCGAGTCTTTGGACAGGCATGGCGGTGGGGTCGGAGGATCATCTGTCTAGTCCAATGGTTCTCGAGTCTTTGGACAGGCATGGCGGTGGGGTCGGAGGATCATCTGTCTAGTCCAATGGTTCTCGAGTCTTTGGACAGGCATGGCGGTGGGGTCGGAGGATCATCTGTCTAGTCCAAAGGTTCTCGAGTCTTTGGACAGGCATGGCGGTGGGGTCGGAGGATCATCTGTCTAGTCCAAAGGTTCTCGAGTCTTTGGACAGGCATGGCGGTGGGGTCGGAGGATCATCTGTCTAGTCCAATGGTTCTCGAGTCTTTGGACAGGCATGGCGGTGGGGTCGGAGGATCATCTGTCTAGTCCAATGGTTCTCGAGTCTTTGGACAGGCATGGCGGTGGGGTCGGAGGATCATCTGTCTAGTCCAAAGGTTCTCGAGTCTTTGGACAGGCATGGCGGTGGGGTCGGAGGATCATCTGTCTAGTCCAAAGGTTCTCGAGTCTTTGGACAGGCATGGCGGTGGGGTCGGAGGATCATCTGTCTAGTCCAAAGGTTCTCGAGTCTTTGGACAGGCATGGCGGTGGGGTCGGAGGATCATCTGTCTAGTCCAATGGTTCTCGAGTCTTTGGACAGGCATGGCGGTGGGGTCGGAGGATCATCTGTCTAGTCCAAAGGTTCTCGAGTCTTTGGACAGGCATGGCGGTGGGGTCGGAGGATCATCTGTCTAGTCCAATGGTTCTCGAGTCTTTGGACAGGCATGGCGGTGGGGTCGGAGGATCATCTGTCTAGTCCAATGGTTCTCGAGTCTTTGGACAGGCATGGCGGTGGGGTCGGAGGATCATCTGTCTAGTCCAATGGTTCTCGAGTCTTTGGACAGGCATGGCGGTGGGGTCGGAGGATCATCTGTCTAGTCCAATGGTTCTCGAGTCTTTGGACAGGCATGGCGGTGGGGTCGGAGGATCATCTGTCTAGTCCAATGGTTCTCGAGTCTTTGGACAGGCATGGCGGTGGGGTCGGAGGATCATCTGTCTAGTCCAATGGTTCTCGAGTCTTTGGACAGGCATGGCGGTGGGGTCGGAGGATCATCTGTCTAGTCCAATGGTTCTCGAGTCTTTGGACAGGCATGGCGGTGGGGTCAGAGGATCATCTGTCTAGTCCAATGGTTCTCGAGTCTTTGGACAGGCATGGCGGTGGGGTCAGAGGATCATCTGTCTAGTCCAATGGTTCTCGAGTCTTTGGACAGGCATGGCGGTGGGGTCAGAGGATCATCTGTCTAGTCCAATGGTTCTCGAGTCTTTGGACAGGCATGGCGGTGGGGTCAGAGGATCATCTGTCTAGTCCAATGGTTCTCGAGTCTTTGGACAGGCATGGCGGTGGGGTCAGAGGATCATCTGTCTAGTCCAATGGTTCTCGAGTCTTTGGACAGGCATGGCGGTGGGGTCAGAGGATCATCTGTCTAGTCCAATGGTTCTCGAGTCTTTGGACAGGCATGGCGGTGGGGTCAGAGGATCATCTGTCTAGTCCAATGGTTCTCGAGTCTTTGGACAGGCATGGCGGTGGGGTCAGAGGATCATCTGTCTAGTCCAATGGTTCTCGAGTCTTTGGACAGGCATGGCGGTGGGGTCAGAGGATCATCTGTCTAGTCCAATGGTTCTCGAGTCTTTGGACAGGCATGGCGGTGGGGTCTGAGGATCATCTGTCTAGTCCAATGGTTCTCGAGTCTTTGGACAGGCATGGCGGTGGGGTCAGAGGATCATCTGTCTAGTCCAAAGGTTCTCGAGTCTTTGGACAGGCATGGCGGTGGGGTCAGAGGATCATCTGTCTAGTCCAATGGTTCTCGAGTCTTTGGACAGGCATGGCGGTGGGGTCAGAGGATCATCTGTCTAGTCCAATGGTTCTCGAGTCTTTGGACAGGCATGGCGGTGGGGTCAGAGGATCATCTGTCTAGTCCAATGGTTCTCGAGTCTTTGGACAGGCATGGCGGTGGGGTCAGAGGATCATCTGTCTAGTCCAAAGGTTCTCGAGTCTTTGGACAGGCATGGCGGTGGGGTCAGAGGATCATCTGTCTAGTCCAAAGGTTCTCGAGTCTTTGGACAGGCATGGCGGTGGGGTCAGAGGATCATCTGTCTAGTCCAATGGTTCTCAAGTCTTTGGACAGGCATGGCGGTGGGGTCAGAGGATCATCTGTCTAGTCCAATGGTTCTCGAGTCTTTGGACAGGCATGGCGGTGGGGTCAGAGGATCATCTGTCTAGTCCAATGGTTCTCGAGTCTTTGGACAGGCATGGCGGTGGGGTCAGAGGATCATCTGTCTAGTCCAATGGTTCTCGAGTCTTTGGACAGGCATGGCGGTGGGGTCAGAGGATCATCTGTCTAGTCCAAAGGTTCTCGAGTCTTTGGACAGGCATGGCGGTGGGGTCAGAGGATCATCTGTCTAGTCCAATGGTTCTCGAGTCTTTGGACAGGCATGGCGGTGGGGTCAGAGGATCATCTGTCTAGTCCAATGGTTCTCGAGTCTTTGGACAGGCATGGCGGTGGGGTCAGAGGATCATCTGTCTAGTCCAATGGTTCTCGAGTCTTTGGACAGGCATGGCGGTGGGGTCAGAGGATCATCTGTCTAGTCCAATGGTTCTCGAGTCTTTGGACAGGCATGGCGGTGGGGTCAGAGGATCATCTGTCTAGTCCAATGGTTCTCGAGTCTTTGGACAGGCATGGCGGTGGGGTCAGAGGATCATCTGTCTAGTCCAATGGTTCTCGAGTCTTTGGACAGGCATGGCGGTGGGGTCAGAGGATCATCTGTCTAGTCCAATGGTTCTCGAGTCTTTGGACAGGCATGGCGGTGGGGTCAGAGGATCATCTGTCTAGTCCAAAGGTTCTCGAGTCTTTGGACAGGCATGGCGGTGGGGTCAGAGGATCATCTGTCTAGTCCAAAGGTTCTCGAGTCTTTGGACAGGCATGGCGGTGGGGTCAGAGGATCATCTGTCTAGTCCAATGGTTCTCGAGTCTTTGGACAGGCATGGCGGTGGGGTCAGAGGATCATCTGTCTAGTCCAATGGTTCTCGAGTCTTTGGACAGGCATGGCGGTGGGGTCAGAGGATCATCTGTCTAGTCCAAAGGTTCTCGAGTCTTTGGACAGGCATGGCGGTGGGGTCAGAGGATCATCTGTCTAGTCCAATGGTTCTCGAGTCTTTGGACAGGCATGGCGGTGGGGTCAGAGGATCATCTGTCTAGTCCAATGGTTCTCGAGTCTTTGGACAGGCATGGCGGTGGGGTCAGAGGATCATCTGTCTAGTCCAATGGTTCTCGAGTCTTTGGACAGGCATGGCGGTGGGGTCAGAGGATCATCTGTCTAGTCCAATGGTTCTCGAGTCTTTGGACAGGCATGGCGGTGGGGTCAGAGGATCATCTGTCTAGTCCAATGGTTCTCGAGTCTTTGGACAGGCATGGCGGTGGGGTCAGAGGATCATCTGTCTAGTCCAATGGTTCTCGAGTCTTTGGACAGGCATGGCGGTGGGGTCAGAGGATCATCTGTCTAGTCCAATGGTTCTCGAGTCTTTGGACAGGCATGGCGGTGGGGTCAGAGGATCATCTGTCTAGTCCAATGGTTCTCGAGTCTTTGGACAGGCATGGCGGTGGGGTCAGAGGATCATCTGTCTAGTCCAATGGTTCTCGAGTCTTTGGACAGGCATGGCGGTGGGGTCAGAGGATCATCTGTCTAGTCCAATGGTTCTCGAGTCTTTGGACAGGCATGGCGGTGGGGTCGGAGGATCATCTGTCTAGTCCAATGGTTCTCGAGTCTTTGGACAGGCATGGCGGTGGGGTCGGAGGATCATCTGTCTAGTCCAATGGTTCTCGAGTCTTTGGACAGGCATGGCGGTGGGGTCGGAGGATCATCTGTCTAGTCCAATGGTTCTCGAGTCTTTGGACAGGCATGGCGGTGGGGTCGGAGGATCATCTGTCTAGTCCAATGGTTCTCGAGTCTTTGGACAGGCATGGCGGTGGGGTCGGAGGATCATCTGTCTAGTCCAATGGTTCTCGAGTCTTTGGACAGGCATGGCGGTGGGGTCGGAGGATCATCTGTCTAGTCCAAAGGTTCTCGAGTCTTTGGACAGGCATGGCGTTGGGGTCGGAGGATCATCTGTCTAGTCCAATGGTTCTCGAGTCTTTGGACAGGCATGGCGGTGGGGTCGGAGGATCATCTGTCTAGTCCAATGGTTCTCGAGTCTTTGGACAGGCATGGCGGTGCGGTCGGAGGATCATCTGTCTAGTCCAATGGTTCTCGAGTCTTTGGACAGGCATGGCGGTGGGGTCAGAGGATCATCTGTCTAGTCCAATGGTTCTCGAGTCTTTGGACAGGCATGGCGGTGGGGTCAGAGGATCATCTGTCTAGTCCAATGGTTCTCGAGTCTTTGGACAGGCATGGCGGTGGGGTCAGAGGATCATCTGTCTAGTCCAATGGTTCTCGAGTCTTTGGACAGGCATGGCGGTGGGGTCAGAGGATCATCTGTCTAGTCCAAAGGTTCTCGAGTCTTTGGACAGGCATGGCGGTGGGGTCAGAGGATCATCTGTCTAGTCCAATGGTTCTCGAGTCTTTGGACAGGCATGGCGGTGGGGTCAGAGGATCATCTGTCTAGTCCAATGGTTCTCGAGTCTTTGGACAGGCATGGCGGTGGGGTCAGAGGATCATCTGTCTAGTCCAAAGGTTCTCGAGTCTTTGGACAGGCATGGCGGTGGGGTCAGAGGATCATCTGTCTAGTCCAATGGTTCTCGAGTCTTTGGACAGGCATGGCGGTGGGGTCAGAGGATCATCTGTCTAGTCCAATGGTTCTCGAGTCTTTGGACAGGCATGGCGGTGGGGTCAGAGGATCATCTGTCTAGTCCAATGGTTCTCGAGTCTTTGGACAGGCATGGCGGTGGGGTCAGAGGATCATCTGTCTAGTCCAAAGGTTCTCGAGTCTTTGGACAGGCATGGCGGTGGGGTCAGAGGATCATCTGTCTAGTCCAATGGTTCTCGAGTCTTTGGACAGGCATGGCGGTGGGGTCAGAGGATCATCTGTCTAGTCCAATGGTTCTCGAGTCTTTGGACAGGCATGGCGGTGGGGTCAGAGGATCATCTGTCTAGTCCAATGGTTCTCGAGTCTTTGGACAGGCATGGCGGTGGAGTCAGAGGATCATCTGTCTAGTCCAATGGTTCTCGAGTCTTTGGACAGGCATGGCGGTGGAGTCAGAGGATCATCTGTCTAGTCCAATGGTTCTCGAGTCTTTGGACAGGCATGGCGGTGGGGTCAGAGGATCATCTGTCTAGTCCAAAGGTTCTCGAGTCTTTGGACAGGCATGGCGGTGGGGTCAGAGGATCATCTGTCTAGTCCAAAGGTTCTCGAGTCTTTGGACAGGCATGGCGGTGGGGTCAGAGGATCATCTGTCTAGTCCAATGGTTCTCGAGTCTTTGGACAGGCATGGCGGTGGGGTCAGAGGATCATCTGTCTAGTCCAATGGTTCTCGAGTCTTTGGACAGGCATGGCGGTGGGGTCAGAGGATCATCTGTCTAGTCCAATGGTTCTCGAGTCTTTGGACAGGCATGGCGGTGGGGTCAGAGGATCATCTGTCTAGTCCAATGGTTCTCGAGTCTTTGGACAGGCATGGCGGTGGGGTCAGAGGATCATCTGTCTAGTCCAATGGTTCTCGAGTCTTTGGACAGGCATGGCGGTGGGGTCAGAGGATCATCTGTCTAGTCCAATGGTTCTCGAGTCTTTGGACAGGCATGGCGGTGGGGTCAGAGGATCATCTGTCTAGTCCAATGGTTCTCGAGTCTTTGGACAGGCATGGCGGTGGGGTCAGAGGATCATCTGTCTAGTCCAATGGTTCTCGAGTCTTTGGACAGGCATGGCGGTGGGGTCAGAGGATCATCTGTCTAGTCCAATGGTTCTCGAGTCTTTGGACAGGCATGGCGGTGGGGTCAGAGGATCATCTGTCTAGTCCAATGGTTCTCGAGTCTTTGGACAGGCATGGCGGTGGGGTCAGAGGATCATCTGTCTAGTCCAATGGTTCTCGAGTCTTTGGACAGGCATGGCGGTGGGGTCAGAGGATCATCTGTCTAGTCCAATGGTTCTCGAGTCTTTGGACAGGCATGGCGGTGGGGTCAGAGGATCATCTGTCTAGTCCAATGGTTCTCGAGTCTTTGGACAGGCATGGCGGTGGGGTCAGAGGATCATCTGTCTAGTCCAATGGTTCTCGAGTCTTTGGACAGGCATGGCGGTGGGGTCAGAGGATCATCTGTCTAGTCCAATGGTTCTCGAGTCTTTGGACAGGCATGGCGGTGGGGTCAGAGGATCATCTGTCTAGTCCAATGGTTCTCGAGTCTTTGGACAGGCATGGCGGTGGGGTCAGAGGATCATCTGTCTAGTCCAATGGTTCTCGAGTCTTTGGACAGGCATGGCGGTGGGGTCAGAGGATCATCTGTCTAGTCCAATGGTTCTCGAGTCTTTGGACAGGCATGGCGGTGGGGTCAGAGGATCATCTGTCTAGTCCAATGGTTCTCGAGTCTTTGGACAGGCATGGCGGTGGGGTCAGAGGATCATCTGTCTAGTCCAAAGGTTCTCGAGTCTTTGGACAGGCATGGCGGTGGGGTCAGAGGATCATCTGTCTAGTCCAATGGTTCTCGAGTCTTTGGACAGGCATGGCGGTGGGGTCAGAGGATCATCTGTCTAGTCCAATGGTTCTCGAGTCTTTGGACAGGCATGGCGGTGGGGTCAGAGGATCATCTGTCTAGTCCAATGGTTCTCGAGTCTTTGGACAGGCATGGCGGTGGGGTCAGAGGATCATCTGTCTAGTCCAAAGGTTCTCGAGTCTTTGGACAGGCATGGCGGTGGGGTCAGAGGATCATCTGTCTAGTCCAAAGGTTCTCGAGTCTTTGGACAGGCATGGCGGTGGGGTCAGAGGATCATCTGTCTAGTCCAATGGTTCTCGAGTCTTTGGACAGGCATGGCGGTGGGGTCAGAGGATCATCTGTCTAGTCCAATGGTTCTCGAGTCTTTGGACAGGCATGGCGGTGGGGTCAGAGGATCATCTGTCTAGTCCAATGGTTCTCGAGTCTTTGGACAGGCATGGCGGTGGGGTCAGAGGATCATCTGTCTAGTCCAATGGTTCTCGAGTCTTTGGACAGGCATGGCGGTGGGGTCGGAGGATCATCTGTCTAGTCCAAAGGTTCTCGAGTCTTTGGACAGGCATGGCGGTGGGGTCAGAGGATCATCTGTCTAGTCCAAAGGTTCTCGAGTCTTTGGACAGGCATGGCGGTGGGGTCAGAGGATCATCTGTCTAGTCCAATGGTTCTCGAGTCTTTGGACAGGCATGGCGGTGGGGTCAGAGGATCATCTGTCTAGTCCAATGGTTCTCGAGTCTTTGGACAGGCATGGCGGTGGGGTCAGAGGATCATCTGTCTAGTCCAATGGTTCTCGAGTCTTTGGACAGGCATGGCGGTGGGGTCAGAGGATCATCTGTCTAGTCCAATGGTTCTCGAGTCTTTGGACAGGCATGGCGGTGGGGTCAGAGGATCATCTGTCTAGTCCAATGGTTCTCGAGTCTTTGGACAGGCATGGCGGTGGGGTCAGAGGATCATCTGTCTAGTCCAATGGTTCTCGAGTCTTTGGACAGGCATGGCGGTGGGGTCAGAGGATCATCTGTCTAGTCCAAAGGTTCTCGAGTCTTTGGACAGGCATGGCGGTGGGGTCAGAGGATCATCTGTCTAGTCCAAAGGTTCTCGAGTCTTTGGACAGGCATGGCGGTGGGGTCAGAGGATCATCTGTCTAGTCCAATGGTTCTCGAGTCTTTGGACAGGCATGGCGGTGGGGTCAGAGGATCATCTGTCTAGTCCAATGGTTCTCGAGTCTTTGGACAGGCATGGCGGTGGGGTCAGAGGATCATCTGTCTAGTCCAAAGGTTCTCGAGTCTTTGGACAGGCATGGCGGTGGGGTCAGAGGATCATCTGTCTAGTCCAATGGTTCTCGAGTCTTTGGACAGGCATGGCGGTGGGGTCAGAGGATCATCTGTCTAGTCCAATGGTTCTCGAGTCTTTGGACAGGCATGGCGGTGGGGTCAGAGGATCATCTGTCTAGTCCAATGGTTCTCGAGTCTTTGGACAGGCATGGCGGTGGGGTCAGAGGATCATCTGTCTAGTCCAATGGTTCTCGAGTCTTTGGACAGGCATGGCGGTGGGGTCAGAGGATCATCTGTCTAGTCCAATGGTTCTCGAGTCTTTGGACAGGCATGGCGGTGGGGTCAGAGGATCATCTGTCTAGTCCAATGGTTCTCGAGTCTTTGGACAGGCATGGCGGTGGGGTCAGAGGATCATCTGTCTAGTCCAATGGTTCTCGAGTCTTTGGACAGGCATGGCGGTGGGGTCAGAGGATCATCTGTCTAGTCCAATGGTTCTCGAGTCTTTGGACAGGCATGGCGGTGGGGTCAGAGGATCATCTGTCTAGTCCAATGGTTCTCGAGTCTTTGGACAGGCATGGCGGTGGGGTCAGAGGATCATCTGTCTAGTCCAATGGTTCTCGAGTCTTTGGACAGGCATGGCGGTGGGGTCAGAGGATCATCTGTCTAGTCCAATGGTTCTCGAGTCTTTGGACAGGCATGGCGGTGGGGTCAGAGGATCATCTGTCTAGTCCAATGGTTCTCGAGTCTTTGGACAGGCATGGCGGTGGGGTCAGAGGATCATCTGTCTAGTCCAATGGTTCTCGAGTCTTTGGACAGGCATGGCGGTGGGGTCAGAGGATCATCTGTCTAGTCCAATGGTTCTCGAGTCTTTGGACAGGCATGGCGGTGGGGTCAGAGGATCATCTGTCTAGTCCAATGGTTCTCGAGTCTTTGGACAGGCATGGCGGTGGGGTCAGAGGATCATCTGTCTAGTCCAATGGTTCTCGAGTCTTTGGACAGGCATGGCGGTGGGGTCAGAGGATCATCTGTCTAGTCCAATGGTTCTCGAGTCTTTGGACAGGCATGGCGGTGGGGTCAGAGGATCATCTGTCTAGTCCAATGGTTCTCGAGTCTTTGGACAGGCATGGCGGTGGGGTCAGAGGATCATCTGTCTAGTCCAATGGTTCTCGAGTCTTTGGACAGGCATGGCGGTGGGGTCAGAGGATCATCTGTCTAGTCCAATGGTTCTCGAGTCTTTGGACAGGCATGGCGGTGGGGTCAGAGGATCATCTGTCTAGTCCAAATGGTTCTCGAGTCTTTGGACAGGCATGGCGGTGGGGTCAGAGGATCATCTGTCTAGTCCAATGGTTCTCGAGTCTTTGGACAGGCATGGCGGTGGGGTCAGAGGATCATCTGTCTAGTCCAATGGTTCTCGAGTCTTTGGACAGGCATGGCGGTGGGGTCAGAGGATCATCTGTCTAGTCCAATGGTTCTCGAGTCTTTGGACAGGCATGGCGGTGGGGTCAGAGGATCATCTGTCTAGTCCAAAGGTTCTCGAGTCTTTGGACAGGCATGGCGGTGGGGTCGGAGGATCATCTGTCTAGTCCAAAGGTTCTCGAGTCTTTGGACAGGCATGGCGGTGGGGTCAGGAGGATCATCTGTCTAGTCCAAATGGTTCTCGAGTCTTTGGACAGGCATGGCGGTGGGGTCAGAGGATCATCTGTCTAGTCCAATGGTTCTCGAGTCTTTGGACAGGCATGGCGGTGGGGTCAGAGGATCATCTGTCTAGTCCAATGGTTCTCGAGTCTTTGGACAGGCATGGCGGTGGGGTCAGAGGATCATCTGTCTAGTCCAATGGTTCTCGAGTCTTTGGACAGGCATGGCGGTGGGGTCAGAGGATCATCTGTCTAGTCCAATGGTTCTCGAGTCTTTGGACAGGCATGGCGGTGGGGTCAGAGGATCATCTGTCTAGTCCAATGGTTCTCGAGTCTTTGGACAGGCATGGCGGTGGGGTCAGAGGATCATCTGTCTAGTCCAATGGTTCTCGAGTCTTTGGACAGGCATGGCGGTGGGGTCAGAGGATCATCTGTCTAGTCCAATGGTTCTCGAGTCTTTGGACAGGCATGGCGGTGGGGTCAGAGGATCATCTGTCTAGTCCAATGGTTCTCGAGTCTTTGGACAGGCATGGCGGTGGGGTCAGAGGATCATCTGTCTAGTCCAATGGTTCTCGAGTCTTTGGACAGGCATGGCGGTGGGGTCAGAGGATCATCTGTCTAGTCCAATGGTTCTCGAGTCTTTGGACAGGCATGGCGGTGGGGTCAGAGGATCATCTGTCTAGTCCAATGGTTCTCGAGTCTTTGGACAGGCATGGCGGTGGGGTCAGAGGATCATCTGTCTAGTCCAATGGTTCTCGAGTCTTTGGACAGGCATGGCGGTGGGGTCAGAGGATCATCTGTCTAGTCCAATGGTTCTCGAGTCTTTGGACAGGCATGGCGGTGGGGTCAGAGGATCATCTGTCTAGTCCAATGGTTCTCGAGTCTTTGGACAGGCATGGCGGTGGGGTCAGAGGATCATCTGTCTAGTCCAATGGTTCTCGAGTCTTTGGACAGGCATGGCGGTGGGGTCAGAGGATCATCTGTCTAGTCCAATGGTTCTCGAGTCTTTGGACAGGCATGGCGGTGGGGTCAGAGGATCATCTGTCTAGTCCAAAGGTTCTCGAGTCTTTGGACAGGCATGGCGGTGGGGTCAGAGGATCATCTGTCTAGTCCAAATGGTTCTCGAGTCTTTGGACAGGCATGGCGGTGGGGTCAGAGGATCATCTGTCTAGTCCAATGGTTCTCGAGTCTTTGGACAGGCATGGCGGTGGGGTCAGAGGATCATCTGTCTAGTCCAATGGTTCTCGAGTCTTTGGACAGGCATGGCGGTGGGGTCAGAGGATCATCTGTCTAGTCCAATGGTTCTCGAGTCTTTGGACAGGCATGGCGGTGGGGTCAGAGGATCATCTGTCTAGTCCAATGGTTCTCGAGTCTTTGGACAGGCATGGCGGTGGGGTCAGAGGATCATCTGTCTAGTCCAAAGGTTCTCGAGTCTTTGGACAGGCATGGCGGTGGGGTCAGAGGATCATCTGTCTAGTCCAAATGGTTCTCGAGTCTTTGGACAGGCATGGCGGTGGGGTCAGAGGATCATCTGTCTAGTCCAATGGTTCTCGAGTCTTTGGACAGGCATGGCGGTGGGGTCAGAGGATCATCTGTCTAGTCCAATGGTTCTCGAGTCTTTGGACAGGCATGGCGGTGGGGTCAGAGGATCATCTGTCTAGTCCAATGGTTCTCGAGTCTTTGGACAGGCATGGCGGTGGGGTCAGAGGATCATCTGTCTAGTCCAATGGTTCTCGAGTCTTTGGACAGGCATGGCGGTGGGGTCAGAGGATCATCTGTCTAGTCCAATGGTTCTCGAGTCTTTGGACAGGCATGGCGGTGGGGTCAGAGGATCATCTGTCTAGTCCAATGGTTCTCGAGTCTTTGGACAGGCATGGCGGTGGGGTCAGAGGATCATCTGTCTAGTCCAAAGGTTCTCGAGTCTTTGGACAGGCATGGCGGTGGGGTCAGAGGATCATCTGTCTAGTCCAAAGGTTCTCGAGTCTTTGGACAGGCATGGCGGTGGGGTCAGAGGATCATCTGTCTAGTCCAATGGTTCTCGAGTCTTTGGACAGGCATGGCGGTGGGGTCAGAGGATCATCTGTCTAGTCCAATGGTTCTCGAGTCTTTGGACAGGCATGGCGGTGGGGTCAGAGGATCATCTGTCTAGTCCAAAGGTTCTCGAGTCTTTGGACAGGCATGGCGGTGGGGTCAGAGGATCATCTGTCTAGTCCAATGGTTCTCGAGTCTTTGGACAGGCATGGCGGTGGGGTCAGAGGATCATCTGTCTAGTCCAATGGTTCTCGAGTCTTTGGACAGGCATGGCGGTGGGGTCAGAGGATCATCTGTCTAGTCCAATGGTTCTCGAGTCTTTGGACAGGCATGGCGGTGGGGTCAGAGGATCATCTGTCTAGTCCAATGGTTCTCGAGTCTTTGGACAGGCATGGCGGTGGGGTCAGAGGATCATCTGTCTAGTCCAATGGTTCTCGAGTCTTTGGACAGGCATGGCGGTGGGGTCAGAGGATCATCTGTCTAGTCCAATGGTTCTCGAGTCTTTGGACAGGCATGGCGGTGGGGTCAGAGGATCATCTGTCTAGTCCAATGGTTCTCGAGTCTTTGGACAGGCATGGCGGTGGGGTCAGAGGATCATCTGTCTAGTCCAATGGTTCTCGAGTCTTTGGACAGGCATGGCGGTGGGGTCAGAGGATCATCTGTCTAGTCCAATGGTTCTCGAGTCTTTGGACAGGCATGGCGGTGGGGTCAGAGGATCATCTGTCTAGTCCAATGGTTCTCGAGTCTTTGGACAGGCATGGCGGTGGGGTCAGAGGATCATCTGTCTAGTCCAATGGTTCTCGAGTCTTTGGACAGGCATGGCGGTGGGGTCAGAGGATCATCTGTCTAGTCCAATGGTTCTCGAGTCTTTGGACAGGCATGGCGGTGGGGTCAGAGGATCATCTGTCTAGTCCAATGGTTCTCGAGTCTTTGGACAGGCATGGCGGTGGGGTCAGAGGATCATCTGTCTAGTCCAATGGTTCTCGAGTCTTTGGACAGGCATGGCGGTGGGGTCAGAGGATCATCTGTCTAGTCCAATGGTTCTCGAGTCTTTGGACAGGCATGGCGGTGGGGTCAGAGGATCATCTGTCTAGTCCAATGGTTCTCGAGTCTTTGGACAGGCATGGCGGTGGGGTCAGAGGATCATCTGTCTAGTCCAATGGTTCTCGAGTCTTTGGACAGGCATGGCGGTGGGGTCAGAGGATCATCTGTCTAGTCCAATGGTTCTCGAGTCTTTGGACAGGCATGGCGGTGGGGTCAGAGGATCATCTGTCTAGTCCAATGGTTCTCGAGTCTTTGGACAGGCATGGCGGTGGGGTCAGAGGATCATCTGTCTAGTCCAA
Organism: Phocoena sinus; assembly: GCF_008692025.1. Taxonomy (NCBI): domain Eukaryota; kingdom Metazoa; phylum Chordata; class Mammalia; order Artiodactyla; family Phocoenidae; genus Phocoena; species Phocoena sinus. Next base: position 13,367,246 of record NC_045768.1, on the reverse strand, counting down.
TGGTTCTCGAGTCTTTGGACAGGCATGGCGGTGGGGTCAGAGGATCATCTGTCTAGTCCAATGGTTCTCGAGTCTTTGGACAGGCATGGCGGTGGGGTCAGAGGATCATCTGTCTAGTCCAAAGGTTCTCGAGTCTTTGGACAGGCATGGCGGTGGGGTCAGAGGATCATCTGTCTAGTCCAATGGTTCTCGAGTCTTTGGACAGGCATGGCGGTGGGGTCAGAGGATCATCTGTCTAGTCCAATGGTTCTCGAGTCTTTGGACAGGCATGGCGGTGGGGTCAGAGGATCATCTGTCTAGTCCAATGGTTCTCGAGTCTTTGGACAGGCATGGCGGTGGGGTCAGAGGATCATCTGTCTAGTCCAAAGGTTCTCGAGTCTTTGGACAGGCATGGCGGTGGGGTCGGAGGATCATCTGTCTAGTCCAAAGGTTCTCGAGTCTTTGGACAGGCATGGCGGTGGGGTCGGAGGATCATCTGTCTAGTCCAATGGTTCTCGAGTCTTTGGACAGGCATGGCGGTGGGGTCAGAGGATCATCTGTCTAGTCCAATGGTTCTCGAGTCTTTGGACAGGCATGGCGGTGGGGTCAGAGGATCATCTGTCTAGTCCAATGGTTCTCGAGTCTTTGGACAGGCATGGCGGTGGGGTCAGAGGATCATCTGTCTAGTCCAATGGTTCTCGAGTCTTTGGACAGGCATGGCGGTGGGGTCAGAGGATCATCTGTCTAGTCCAAAGGTTCTCGAGTCTTTGGACAGGCATGGCGGTGGGGTCGGAGGATCATCTGTCTAGTCCAATGGTTCTCGAGTCTTTGGACAGGCATGGCGGTGGGGTCGGAGGATCATCTGTCTAGTCCAATGGTTCTCGAGTCTTTGGACAGGCATGGCGGTGGGGTCGGAGGATCATCTGTCTAGTCCAATGGTTCTCGAGTCTTTGGACAGGCATGGCGGTGGGGTCGGAGGATCATCTGTCTAGTCCAATGGTTCTCGAGTCTTTGGACAGGCATGGCGGTGGGGTCGGAGGATCATCTGTCTAGTCCAATGGTTCTCGAGTCTTTGGACAGGCATGGCGGTGGGGTCGGAGGATCATCTGTCTAGTCCAATGGTTCTCGAGTCTTTGGACAGGCATGGCGGTGGGGTCGGAGGATCATCTGTCTAGTCCAATGGTTCTCGAGTCTTTGGACAGGCATGGCGGTGGGGTCAGAGGATCATCTGTCTAGTCCAAAGGTTCTCGAGTCTTTGGACAGGCATGGCGGTGGGGTCAGAGGATCATCTGTCTAGTCCAAAGGTTCTCGAGTCTTTGGACAGGCATGGCGGTGGGGTCAGAGGATCATCTGTCTAGTCCAATGGTTCTCGAGTCTTTGGACAGGCATGGCGGTGGGGTCAGAGGATCATCTGTCTAGTCCAATGGTTCTCGAGTCTTTGGACAGGCATGGCGGTGGGGTCAGAGGATCATCTGTCTAGTCCAAAGGTTCTCGAGTCTTTGGACAGGCATGGCGGTGGGGTCAGAGGATCATCTGTCTAGTCCAATGGTTCTCGAGTCTTTGGACAGGCATGGCGGTGGGGTCAGAGGATCATCTGTCTAGTCCAATGGTTCTCGAGTCTTTGGACAGGCATGGCGGTGGGGTCAGAGGATCATCTGTCTAGTCCAATGGTTCTCGAGTCTTTGGACAGGCATGGCGGTGGGGTCAGAGGATCATCTGTCTAGTCCAATGGTTCTCGAGTCTTTGGACAGGCATGGCGGTGGGGTCAGAGGATCATCTGTCTAGTCCAATGGTTCTCGAGTCTTTGGACAGGCATGGCGGTGGGGTCAGAGGATCATCTGTCTAGTCCAATGGTTCTCGAGTCTTTGGACAGGCATGGCGGTGGGGTCAGAGGATCATCTGTCTAGTCCAATGGTTCTCGAGTCTTTGGACAGGCATGGCGGTGGGGTCAGAGGATCATCTGTCTAGTCCAATGGTTCTCGAGTCTTTGGACAGGCATGGCGGTGGGGTCAGAGGATCATCTGTCTAGTCCAATGGTTCTCGAGTCTTTGGACAGGCATGGCGGTGGGGTCAGAGGATCATCTGTCTAGTCCAATGGTTCTCGAGTCTTTGGACAGGCATGGCGGTGGGGTCAGAGGATCATCTGTCTAGTCCAATGGTTCTCGAGTCTTTGGACAGGCATGGCGATGGGGTCAGAGGATCATCTGTCTAGTCCAATGGTTCTCGAGTCTTTGGACAGGCATGGCGGTGGGGTCAGAGGATCATCTGTCTAGTCCAATGGTTCTCGAGTCTTTGGACAGGCATGGCGGTGGGGTCAGAGGATCATCTGTCTAGTCCAATGGTTCTCGAGTCTTTGGACAGGCATGGCGGTGGGGTCAGAGGATCATCTGTCTAGTCCGATGGTTCTCGAGTCTTTGGACAGGCATGGCGGTGGGGTCAGAGGATCATCTGTCTAGTCCAATGGTTCTCGAGTCTTTGGACAGGCATGGCGGTGGGGTCAGAGGATCATCTGTCTAGTCCAATGGTTCTCGAGTCTTTGGACAGGCATGGCGGTGGGGTCAGAGGATCATCTGTCTAGTCCAATGGTTCTCGAGTCTTTGGACAGGCATGGCGGTGGGGTCAGAGGATCATCTGTCTAGTCCAATGGTTCTCGAGTCTTTGGACAGGCATGGCGGTGGGGTCAGAGGATCATCTGTCTAGTCCGATGGTTCTCGAGTCTTTGGACAGGCATGGCGGTGGGCTCAGAGGATCATCTGTCTAGTCCGATGGTTCTCGAGTCTTTGGACAGGCATGGCGGTGGGCTCAGAGGATCATCTGTCTAGTCCGATGGTTCTCGAGTCTTTGGACAGGCATGGCGGTGGGGTCAGAGGATCATCTGTCTAGTCCGATGGTTCTCGAGTCTTTGGACAGGCATGGCGGTGGGGTCAGAGGATCATCTGTCTAGTCCAATGGTTCTCGAGTCTTTGGACAGGCATGGCGGTGGGGTCAGAGGATCATCTGTCTAGTCCAATGGTTCTCGAGTCTTTGGACAGGCATGGCGGTGGGGTCAGAGGATCATCTGTCTAGTCCAATGGTTCTCGAGTCTTTGGACAGGCATGGCGGTGGGGTCAGAGGATCATCTGTCTAGTCCAAAGGTTCTCGAGTCTTTGGACAGGCATGGCGGTGGGGTCAGAGGATCATCTGTCTAGTCCAATGGTTCTCGAGTCTTTGGACAGGCATGGCGGTGGGGTCAGAGGATCATCTGTCTAGTCCAATGGTTCTCGAGTCTTTGGACAGGCATGGCGGTGGGGTCAGAGGATCATCTGTCTAGTCCAATGGTTCTCGAGTCTTTGGACAGGCATGGCGGTGGGGTCAGAGGATCATCTGTCTAGTCCAAAGGTTCTCGAGTCTTTGGACAGGCATGGCGGTGGGGTCGGAGGATCATCTGTCTAGTCCAAAGGTTCTCGAGTCTTTGGACAGGCATGGCGGTGGGGTCGGAGGATCATCTGTCTAGTCCAATGGTTCTCGAGTCTTTGGACAGGCATGGCGGTGGGGTCAGAGGATCATCTGTCTAGTCCAATGGTTCTCGAGTCTTTGGACAGGCATGGCGGTGGGGTCAGAGGATCATCTGTCTAGTCCAATGGTTCTCGAGTCTTTGGACAGGCATGGCGGTGGGGTCAGAGGATCATCTGTCTAGTCCAATGGTTCTCGAGTCTTTGGACAGGCATGGCGGTGGGGTCAGAGGATCATCTGTCTAGTCCAAAGGTTCTCGAGTCTTTGGACAGGCATGGCGGTGGGGTCGGAGGATCATCTGTCTAGTCCAATGGTTCTCGAGTCTTTGGACAGGCATGGCGGTGGGGTCGGAGGATCATCTGTCTAGTCCAATGGTTCTCGAGTCTTTGGACAGGCATGGCGGTGGGGTCGGAGGATCATCTGTCTAGTCCAATGGTTCTCGAGTCTTTGGACAGGCATGGCGGTGGGGTCGGAGGATCATCTGTCTAGTCCAATGGTTCTCGAGTCTTTGGACAGGCATGGCGGTGGGGTCGGAGGATCATCTGTCTAGTCCAATGGTTCTCGAGTCTTTGGACAGGCATGGCGGTGGGGTCGGAGGATCATCTGTCTAGTCCACTGGTTCTCGAGTCTTTGGACAGGCATGGCGGTGGGGTCGGAGGATCATCTGTCTAGTCCAATGGTTCTCGAGTCTTTGGACAGGCATGGCGGTGGGGTCGGAGGATCATCTGTCTAGTCCAAAGGTTCTCGAGTCTTTGGACAGGCATGGCGGTGGGGTCAGAGGATCATCTGTCTAGTTCAAAGGTTCTCGAGTCTTTGGACAGGCATGGCGGTGGGGTCAGAGGATCATCTGTCTAGTCCAATGGTTCTCGAGTCTTTGGACAGGCATGGCGGTGGGGTCAGAGGATCATCTGTCTAGTCCAATGGTTCTCGAGTCTTTGGACAGGCATGGCGGTGGGGTCAGAGGATCATCTGTCTAGTCCAATGGTTCTCGAGTCTTTGGACAGGCATGGCGGTGGGGTCAGAGGATCATCTGTCTAGTCCAATGGTTCTCGAGTCTTTGGACAGGCATGGCGGTGGGGTCAGAGGATCATCTGTCTAGTCCAATGGTTCTCGAGTCTTTGGACAGGCATGGCGGTGGGGTCAGAGGATCATCTGTCTAGTCCAATGGTTCTCGAGTCTTTGGACAGGCATGGCGGTGGGGTCAGAGGATCATCTGTCTAGTCCAATGGTTCTCGAGTCTTTGGACAGGCATGGCGGTGGGGTCAGAGGATCATCTGTCTAGTCCAATGGTTCTCGAGTCTTTGGACAGGCATGGCGGTGGGGTCAGAGGATCATCTGTCTAGTCCAATGGTTCTCGAGTCTTTGGACAGGCATGGCGGTGGGGTCAGAGGATCATCTGTCTAGTCCAATGGTTCTCGAGTCTTTGGACAGGCATGGCGGTGGGGTCAGAGGATCATCTGTCTAGTCCAATGGTTCTCGAGTCTTTGGACAGGCATGGCGGTGGGGTCAGAGGATCATCTGTCTAGTCCAATGGTTCTCGAGTCTTTGGACAGGCATGGCGGTGGGGTCAGAGGATCATCTGTCTAGTCCAATGGTTCTCGAGTCTTTGGACAGGCATGGCGGTGGGGTCAGAGGATCATCTGTCTAGTCCAATGGTTCTCGAGTCTTTGGACAGGCATGGCGGTGGGGTCAGAGGATCATCTGTCTAGTCCAATGGTTCTCGAGTCTTTGGACAGGCATGGCGGTGGGGTCAGAGGATCATCTGTCTAGTCCAATGGTTCTCGAGTCTTTGGACAGGCATGGCGGTGGGGTCAGAGGATCATCTGTCTAGTCCAATGGTTCTCGAGTCTTTGGACAGGCATGGCGGTGGGGTCAGAGGATCATCTGTCTAGTCCAATGGTTCTCGAGTCTTTGGACAGGCATGGCGGTGGGGTCAGAGGATCATCTGTCTAGTCCAATGGTTCTCGAGTCTTTGGACAGGCATGGCGGTGGGGTCAGAGGATCATCTGTCTAGTCCAATGGTTCTCGAGTCTTTGGACAGGCATGGCGGTGGGGTCAGAGGATCATCTGTCTAGTCCAATGGTTCTCGAGTCTTTGGACAGGCATGGCGGTGGGGTCAGAGGATCATCTGTCTAGTCCAATGGTTCTCGAGTCTTTGGACAGGCATGGCGGTGGGGTCAGAGGATCATCTGTCTAGTCCAATGGTTCTCGAGTCTTTGGACAGGCATGGCGGTGGGGCTCAGAGGATCATCTGTCTAGGCCGATGGTTCTCGAGTCTTTGGACAGGCATGGCGGTGGGCTCAGAGGATCATCTGTCTAGTCCGATGGTTCTCGAGTCTTTGGACAGGCATGGCGGTGGGCTCAGAGGATCATCTGTCTAGTCCGATGGTTCTCGAGTCTTTGGACAGGCATGGCGGTGGGGTCAGAGGATCATCTGTCTAGTCCGATGGTTCTCGAGTCTTTGGACAGGCATGGCGGTGGGGTCAGAGGAATCATCTGTCTAGTCCGATGGTTCTCGAGTCTTTGGACAGGCATGGCGGTGGGGTCAGAGGATCATCTGTCTAGTCCAATGGTTCTCGAGTCTTTGGACAGGCATGGCGGTGGGGTCAGAGGATCATCTGTCTAGTCCAATGGTTCTCGAGTCTTTGGACAGGCATGGCGGTGGGGTCAGAGGATCATCTGTCTAGTCCAATGGTTCTCGAGTCTTTGGACAGGCATGGCGGTGGGGTCAGAGGATCATCTGTCTAGTCCAATGGTTCTCGAGTCTTTGGACAGGCATGGCGGTGGGGTCAGAGGATCATCTGTCTAGTCCAATGGTTCTCGAGTCTTTGGACAGGCATGGCGGTGGGGTCAGAGGATCATCTGTCTAGTCCAATGGTTCTCGAGTCTTTGGACAGGCATGGCGGTGGGGTCAGAGGATCATCTGTCTAGTCCAATGGTTCTCGAGTCTTTGGACAGGCATGGCGGTGGGGTCAGAGGATCATCTGTCTAGTCCAATGGTTCTCGAGTCTTTGGACAGGCATGGCGGTGGGGTCAGAGGATCATCTGTCTAGTCCAATGGTTCTCGAGTCTTTGGACAGGCATGGCGGTGGGGTCAGAGGATCATCTGTCTAGTCCAATGGTTCTCGAGTCTTTGGACAGGCATGGCGGTGGGGTCAGAGGATCATCTGTCTAGTCCAATGGTTCTCGAGTCTTTGGACAGGCATGGCGGTGGGGTCAGAGGATCATCTGTCTAGTCCAATGGTTCTCGAGTCTTTGGACAGGCATGGCGGTGGGGTCAGAGGATCATCTGTCTAGTCCAATGGTTCTCGAGTCTTTGGACAGGCATGGCGGTGGGGTCAGAGGATCATCTGTCTAGTCCAATGGTTCTCGAGTCTTTGGACAGGCATGGCGGTGGGGTCAGAGGATCATCTGTCTAGTCCAATGGTTCTCGAGTCTTTGGACAGGCATGGCGGTGGGGTCAGAGGATCATCTGTCTAGTCCAATGGTTCTCGAGTCTTTGGACAGGCATGGCGGTGGGGTCAGAGGATCATCTGTCTAGTCCAATGGTTCTCGAGTCTTTGGACAGGCATGGCGGTGGGGTCAGAGGATCATCTGTCGAGTCCGATGGTTCTCGAGTCTTTGGACAGGCATGGCGGTGGGCTCAGAGGATCATCTGTCGAGTCCGATGGTTCTCGAGTCTTTGGACAGGCATGGCGGTGGGCTCAGAGGATCATCTGTCTAGTCCGATGGTTCTCGAGTCTTTGGACAGGCATGGCGGTGGGCTCAGAGGATCATCTGTCTAGTCCGATGGTTCTCGAGTCTTTGGACAGGCATGGCGGTGGGCTCAGAGGATCATCTGTCTAGTCCGATGGTTCTCGAGTCTTTGGACAGGCATGGCGGTGGGCTCAGAGGATCATCTGTCTAGTCCGATGGTTCTCGAGTCTTTGGACAGGCATGGCGGTGGGGTCAGAGGATCATCTGTCTAGTCCGATGGTTCTCGAGTCTTTGGACAGGCATGGCGGTGGGGTCAGAGGAACATCTGTCTAGTCCGATGGTTCTCGAGTCTTTGGACAGGCATGGCGGTGGGGTCAGAGGAACATCTGTCTAGTCCGATGGTTCTCGAGTCTTTGGACAGGCATGGCGGTGGGGTCAGAGGATCATCTGTCTAGTCCGATGGTTCTCGAGTCTTTGGACAGGCATGGCGGTGGGGTCAGAGGATCATCTGTCTAGTCCGATGGTTCTCGAGTCTTTGGACAGGCATGGCGGTGGGGTCAGAGGATCATCTGTCTAGTCCGATGGTTCTCGAGTCTTTGGACAGGCATGGCGGTGGGGTCAGAGGATCATCTGTCTAGTCCGATGGTTCTCGAGTCTTTGGACAGGCATGGCGGTGGGGTCAGAGGATCATCTGTCTAGTCCGATGGTTCTCGAGTCTTTGGACAGGCATGGCGGTGGGGTCAGAGGATCATCTGTCTAGTCCGATGGTTCTCGAGTCTTTGGACAGGCATGGGGGTGGGGTCAGAGGATCATCTGTCTAGTCCGATGGTTCTCGAGTCTTTGGACAGGCATGGCGGTGGGGTCAGAGGATCATCTGTCTAGTCCAATGGTTCTCGAGTCTTTGGACAGGCATGGCGGTGGGGTCAGAGGATCATCTGTCTAGTCCAATGGTTCTCGAGTCTTTGGACAGGCATGGCGGTGGGGTCAGAGGATCATCTGTCTAGTCCAATGGTTCTCGAGTCTTTGGACAGGCATGGCGGTCGGGTCAGAGGATCATCTGTCTAGTCCAATGGTTCTCGAGTCTTTGGACAGGCATGGCGGTGGGGTCAGAGGATCATCTGTCTAGTCCAAAGGTTCTCGAGTCTTTGGACAGGCATGGCGGTGGGGTCGGAGGATCATCTGTCTAGTCCAAAGGTTCTCGAGTCTTTGGACAGGCATGGCGGTGGGGTCGGAGGATCATCTGTCTAGTCCAATGGTTCTCGAGTCTTTGGACAGGCATGGCGGTGGGGTCAGAGGATCATCTGTCTAGTCCGATGGTTCTCGAGTCTTTGGACAGGCATGGCGGTGGGGTCAGAGGATCATCTGTCTAGTCCGATGGTTCTCGAGTCTTTGGACAGGCATGGCGGTGGGGTCAGAGGATCATCTGTCTAGTCCGATGGTTCTCGAGTCTTTGGACAGGCATGGCGGTGGGGTCAGAGGATCATCTGTCTAGTCCAAAGGTTCTCGAGTCTTTGGACAGGCATGGCGGTGGGGTCGGAGGATCATCTGTCTAGTCCAATGGTTCTCGAGTCTTTGGACAGGCATGGCGGTGGGGTCGGAGGATCATCTGTCTAGTCCAATGGTTCTCGAGTCTTTGGACAGGCATGGCGGTGGGGTCGGAGGATCATCTGTCTAGTCCAATGGTTCTCGAGTCTTTGGACAGGCATGGCGGTGGGGTCGGAGGATCATCTGTCTAGTCCAATGGTTCTCGAGTCTTTGGACAGGCATGGCGGTGGGGTCGGAGGATCATCTGTCTAGTCCTATGGTTCTCGAGTCTTTGGACAGGCATGGCGGTGGGGTCGGAGGATCATCTGTCTAGTCCAATGGTTCTCGAGTCTTTGGACAGGCATGGCGGTGGGGTCAGAGGATCATCTGTCTAGTCCAATGGTTCTCGAGTCTTTGGACAGGCATGGCGGTGGGGTCAGAGGATCATCTGTCTAGTCCAAAGGTTCTCGAGTCTTTGGACAGGCATGGCGGTGGGGTCAGAGGATCATCTGTCTAGTCCAAAGGTTCTCGAGTCTTTGGACAGGCATGGCGGTGGGGTCAGAGGATCATCTGTCTAGTCCAATGGTTCTCGAGTCTTTGGACAGGCATGGCGGTGGGGTCAGAGGATCATCTGTCTAGTCCAATGGTTCTCGAGTCTTTGGACAGGCATGGCGGTGGGGTCAGAGGATCATCTGTCTAGTCCAAAGGTTCTCGAGTCTTTGGACAGGCATGGCGGTGGGGTCAGAGGATCATCTGTCTAGTCCAATGGTTCTCGAGTCTTTGGACAGGCATGGCGGTGGGGTCAGAGGATCATCTGTCTAGTCCAAAGGTTCTCGAGTCTTTGGACAGGCATGGCGGTGGGGTCAGAGGATCATCTGTCTAGTCCAATGGTTCTCGAGTCTTTGGACAGGCATGGCGGTGGGGTCAGAGGATCATCTGTCTAGTCCAATGGTTCTCGAGTCTTTGGACAGGCATGGCGGTGGGGTCAGAGGATCATCTGTCTAGTCCAATGGTTCTCGAGTCTTTGGACAGGCATGGCGGTGGGGTCAGAGGATCATCTGTCTAGTCCAATGGTTCTCGAGTCTTTGGACAGGCATGGCGGTGGGGTCAGAGGATCATCTGTCTAGTCCAATGGTTCTCGAGTCTTTGGACAGGCATGGCGGTGGGGTCAGAGGATCATCTGTCTAGTCCAATGGTTCTCGAGTCTTTGGACAGGCATGGCGGTGGGGTCAGAGGATCATCTGTCTAGTCCAATGGTTCTCGAGTCTTTGGACAGGCATGGCGGTGGGGTCAGAGGATCATCTGTCTAGTCCAATGGTTCTCGAGTCTTTGGACAGGCATGGCGGTGGGGTCAGAGGATCATCTGTCTAGTCCAATGGTTCTCGAGTCTTTGGACAGGCATGGCGGTGGGGTCAGAGGATCATCTGTCTAGTCCAATGGTTCTCGAGTCTTTGGACAGGCATGGCGGTGGGGTCAGAGGATCATCTGTCTAGTCCAATGGTTCTCGAGTCTTTGGACAGGCATGGCGGTGGGGTCAGAGGATCATCTGTCTAGTCCAATGGTTCTCGAGTCTTTGGACAGGCATGGCGGTGGGGTCGGAGGATCATCTGTCTAGTCCAATGGTTCTCGAGTCTTTGGACAGGCATGGCGGTGGGGTCGGAGGATCATCTGTCTAGTCCAATGGTTCTCGAGTCTTTGGACAGGCATGGCGGTGGGGTCGGAGGATCATCTGTCTAGTCCAATGGTTCTCGAGTCTTTGGACAGGCATGGCGGTGGGGTCGGAGGATCATCTGTCTAGTCCAATGGTTCTCGAGTCTTTGGACAGGCATGGCGGTGGGGTCGGAGGATCATCTGTCTAGTCCAATGGTTCTCGAGTCTTTGGACAGGCATGGCGGTGGGGTCAGAGGATCATCTGTCTAGTCCAATGGTTCTCGAGTCTTTGGACAGGCATGGCGGTGGGGTCGGAGGATCATCTGTCTAGTCCAATGGTTCTCGAGTCTTTGGACAGGCATGGCGGTGGGGTCGGAGGATCATCTGTCTAGTCCAATGGTTCTCGAGTCTTTGGACAGGCATGGCGGTGGGGTCGGAGGATCATCTGTCTAGTCCAATGGTTCTCGAGTCTTTGGACAGGCATGGCGGTGGGGTCGGAGGATCATCTGTCTAGTCCAATGGTTCTCGAGTCTTTGGACAGGCATGGCGGTGGGGTCGGAGGATCATCTGTCTAGTCCAATGGTTCTCGAGTCTTTGGACAGGCATGGCGGTGGGGTCGGAGGATCATCTGTCTAGTCCAATGGTTCTCGAGTCTTTGGACAGGCATGGCGGTGGGGTCGGAGGATCATCTGTCTAGTCCAATGGTTCTCGAGTCTTTGGACAGGCATGGCGGTGGGGTCGGAGGATCATCTGTCTAGTCCAATGGTTCTCGAGTCTTTGGACAGGCATGGCGGTGGGGTCAGAGGATCATCTGTCTAGTCCAATGGTTCTCGAGTCTTTGGACAGGCATGGCGGTGGGGTCAGAGGATCATCTGTCTAGTCCAATGGTTCTCGAGTCTTTGGACAGGCATGGCGGTGGGGTCAGAGGATCATCTGTCTAGTCCAATGGTTCTCGAGTCTTTGGACAGGCATGGCGGTGGGGTCAGAGGATCATCTGTCTAGTCCAATGGTTCTCGAGTCTTTGGACAGGCATGGCGGTGGGGTCAGAGGATCATCTGTCTAGTCCAATGGTTCTCGAGTCTTTGGACAGGCATGGCGGTGGGGTCAGAGGATCATCTGTCTAGTCCAATGGTTCTCGAGTCTTTGGACAGGCATGGCGGTGGGGTCAGAGGATCATCTGTCTAGTCCAATGGTTCTCGAGTCTTTGGACAGGCATGGCGGTGGGGTCAGAGGATCATCTGTCTAGTCCAATGGTTCTCGAGTCTTTGGACAGGCATGGCGGTGGGGTCAGAGGATCATCTGTCTAGTCCAATGGTTCTCGAGTCTTTGGACAGGCATGGCGGTGGGGTCAGAGGATCATCTGTCTAGTCCAATGGTTCTCGAGTCTTTGGACAGGCATGGCGGTGGGGTCAGAGGATCATCTGTCTAGTCCAATGGTTCTCGAGTCTTTGGACAGGCATGGCGGTGGGGTCAGAGGATCATCTGTCTAGTCCAATGGTTCTCGAGTCTTTGGACAGGCATGGCGGTGGGGTCAGAGGATCATCTGTCTAGTCCAATGGTTCTCGAGTCTTTGGACAGGCATGGCGGTGGGGTCAGAGGATCATCTGTCTAGTCCAATGGTTCTCGAGTCTTTGGACAGGCATGGCGGTGGGGTCAGAGGATCATCTGTCTAGTCCAATGGTTCTCGAGTCTTTGGACAGGCATGGCGGTGGGGTCAGAGGATCATCTGTCTAGTCCAATGGTTCTCGAGTCTTTGGACAGGCATGGCGGTGGGGTCAGAGGATCATCTGTCTAGTCCAATGGTTCTCGAGTCTTTGGACAGGCATGGCGGTGGGGTCAGAGGATCATCTGTCTAGTCCAATGGTTCTCGAGTCTTTGGACAGGCATGGCGGTGGGGTCAGAGGATCATCTGTCTAGTCCAATGGTTCTCGAGTCTTTGGACAGGCATGGCGGTGGGGTCAGAGGATCATCTGTCTAGTCCAATGGTTCTCGAGTCTTTGGACAGGCATGGCGGTGGGGTCAGAGGATCATCTGTCTAGTCCAATGGTTCTCGAGTCTTTGGACGGGCATGGCGGTGGGGTCAGAGGATCATCTGTCTAGTCCAATGGTTCTCGAGTCTTTGGACAGGGCATGGCGGTGGGGTCAGAGGATCATCTGTCTAGTCCAATGGTTCTCGAGTCTTTGGACAGGCATGGCGGTGGGGTCAGAGGATCATCTGTCTAGTCCAATGGTTCTCGAGTCTTTGGACAGGCATGGCGGTGGGGTCAGAGGATCATCTGTCTAGTCCAATGGTTCTCGAGTCTTTGGACAGGCATGGCGGTGGGGTCAGAGGATCATCTGTCTAGTCCAATGGTTCTCGAGTCTTTGGACAGGCATGGCGGTGGGGTCAGAGGATCATCTGTCTAGTCCAAAGGTTCTCGAGTCTTTGGACGGGCATGGCGGTGGGGTCAGAGGATCATCTGTCTAGTCCAAAGGTTCTCGAGTCTTTGGACAGGCATGGCGGTGGGGTCAGAGGATCATCTGTCTAGTCCAAATGGTTCTCGAGTCTTTGGACAGGCATGGCGGTGGGGTCAGGAGGATCATCTGTCTAGTCCAATGGTTCTCGAGTCTTTGGACAGGCATGGCGGTGGGGTCAGAGGATCATCTGTCTAGTCCAATGGTTCTCGAGTCTTTGGACAGGCATGGCGGTGGGGTCAGAGGATCATCTGTCTAGTCCAATGGTTCTCGAGTCTTTGGACAGGCATGGCGGTGGGGTCAGAGGATCATCTGTCTAGTCCAATGGTTCTCGAGTCTTTGGACAGGCATGGCGGTGGGGTCAGAGGATCATCTGTCTAGTCCAATGGTTCTCGAGTCTTTGGACAGGCATGGCGGTGGGGTCAGAGGATCATCTGTCTAGTCCAATGGTTCTCGAGTCTTTGGACAGGCATGGCGGTGGGGTCAGAGGATCATCTGTCTAGTCCAATGGTTCTCGAGTCTTTGGACAGGCATGGCGGTGGGGTCAGAGGATCATCTGTCTAGTCCAATGGTTCTCGAGTCTTTGGACAGGCATGGCGGTGGGGTCAGAGGATCATCTGTCTAGTCCAATGGTTCTCGAGTCTTTGGACAGGCATGGCGGTGGGGTCAGAGGATCATCTGTCTAGTCCAATGGTTCTCGAGTCTTTGGACAGGCATGGCGGTGGGGTCAGAGGATCATCTGTCTAGTCCAATGGTTCTCGAGTCTTTGGACAGGCATGGCGGTGGGGTCAGAGGATCATCTGTCTAGTCCAATGGTTCTCGAGTCTTTGGACAGGCATGGCGGTGGGGTCAGAGGATCATCTGTCTAGTCCAATGGTTCTCGAGTCTTTGGACAGGCATGGCGGTGGGCTCAGAGGATCATCTGTCTAGTCCGATGGTTCTCGAGTCTTTGGACAGGCATGGCGGTGGGCTCAGAGGATCATCTGTCTAGTCCATGGTTCTCGAGTCTTTGGACAGGCATGGCGGTGGGGTCAGAGGATCATCTGTCTAGTCCAATGGTTCTCGAGTCTTTGGACAGGCATGGCGGTGGGGTCAGAGGATCATCTGTCTAGTCCAATGGTTCTCGAGTCTTTGGACAGGCATGGCGGTGGGGTCAGAGGATCATCTGTCTAGTCCAATGGTTCTCGAGTCTTTGGACAGGCATGGCGGTGGGGTCAGAGGATCATCTGTCTAGTCCAATGGTTCTCGAGTCTTTGGACAGGCATGGCGGTGGGGTCAGAGGATCATCTGTCTAGTCCAATGGTTCTCGAGTCTTTGGACAGGCATGGCGGTGGGGTCAGAGGATCATCTGTCTAGTCCAATGGTTCTCGAGTCTTTGGACAGGCATGGCGGTGGGGTCAGAGGATCATCTGTCTAGTCCAATGGTTCTCGAGTCTTTGGACAGGCATGGCGGTGGGGTCAGAGGATCATCTGTCTAGTCCAATGGTTCTCGAGTCTTTGGACAGGCATGGCGGTGGGGTCAGAGGATCATCTGTCTAGTCCAATGGTTCTCGAGTCTTTGGACAGGCATGGCGGTGGGGTCAGAGGATCATCTGTCTAGTCCAATGGTTCTCGAGTCTTTGGACAGGCATGGCGGTGGGGTCAGAGGATCATCTGTCTAGTCCAAAGGTTCTCGAGTCTTTGGACAGGCATGGCGGTGGGGTCAGAGGATCATCTGTCTAGTCCAAAGGTTCTCGAGTCTTTGGACAGGCATGGCGGTGGGGTCAGAGGATCATCTGTCTAGTCCAAAGGTTCTCGAGTCTTTGGACAGGCATGGCGGTGGGGTCAGGAGGATCATCTGTCTAGTCCAATGGTTCTCGAGTCTTTGGACAGGCATGGCGGTGGGGTCAGAGGATCATCTGTCTAGTCCGATGGTTCTCGAGTCTTTGGACAGGCATGGCGGTGGGGTCAGAGGATCATCTGTCTAGTCCGATGGTTCTCGAGTCTTTGGACAGGCATGGCGGTGGGCTCAGAGGATCATCTGTCTAGTCCGATGGTTCTCGAGTCTTTGGACAGGCATGGCGGTGGGGTCAGAGGATCATCTGTCTAGTCCAATGGTTCTCGAGTCTTTGGACAGGCATGGCGGTGGGGTCAGAGGATCATCTGTCTAGTCCGATGGTTCTCGAGTCTTTGGACAGGCATGGCGGTGGGGTCAGAGGAACATCTGTCTAGTCCGATGGTTCTCGAGTCTTTGGACAGGCATGGCGGTGGGGTCAGAGGAACATCTGTCTAGTCCGATGGTTCTCGAGTCTTTGGACAGGCATGGCGGTGGGGTCAGAGGATCATCTGTCTAGTCCGATGGTTCTCGAGTCTTTGGACAGGCATGGCGGTGGGGTCAGAGGATCATCTGTCTAGTCCGATGGTTCTCGAGTCTTTGGACAGGCATGGCGGTGGGGTCAGAGGATCATCTGTCTAGTCCGATGGTTCTCGAGTCTTTGGACAGGCATGGCGGTGGGGTCAGAGGATCATCTGTCTAGTCCGATGGTTCTCGAGTCTTTGGACAGGCATGGCGGTGGGGTCAGAGGATCATCTGTCTAGTCCAAAGGTTCTCGAGTCTTTGGACAGGCATGGCGGTGGGGTCGGAGGATCATCTGTCTAGTCCAATGGTTCTCGAGTCTTTGGACAGGCATGGCGGTGGGGTCGGAGGATCATCTGTCTAGTCCGATGGTTCTCGAGTCTTTGGACAGGCATGGCGGTGGGGTCAGAGGATCATCTGTCTAGTCCGATGGTTCTCGAGTCTTTGGACAGGCATGGCGGTGGGCTCAGAGGATCATCTGTCTAGTCCGATGGTTCTCGAGTCTTTGGACAGGCATGGCGGTGGGGTCAGAGGATCATCTGTCTAGTCCGATGGTTCTCGAGTCTTTGGACAGGCATGGCGGTGGGGTCAGAGGATCATCTGTCTAGTCCGATGGTTCTCGAGTCTTTGGACAGGCATGGCGGTGGGGTCAGAGGAACATCTGTCTAGTCCGATGGTTCTCGAGTCTTTGGACAGGCATGGCGGTGGGGTCAGAGGATCATCTGTCTAGTCCGATGGTTCTCGAGTCTTTGGACAGGCATGGCGGTGGGGTCAGAGGATCATCTGTCTAGTCCGATGGTTCTCGAGTCTTTGGACAGGCATGGCGGTGGGGTCAGAGGATCATCTGTCTAGTCCGATGGTTCTCGAGTCTTTGGACAGGCATGGCGGTGGGGTCAGAGGATCATCTGTCTAGTCCGATGGTTCTCGAGTCTTTGGACAGGCATGGCGGTGGGGTCAGAGGATCATCTGTCTAGTCCGATGGTTCTCGAGTCTTTGGACAGGCATGGCGGTGGGGTCAGAGGATCATCTGTCTAGTCCGATGGTTCTCGAGTCTTTGGACAGGCATGGCGGTGGGGTCAGAGGATCATCTGTCTAGTCCGATGGTTCTCGAGTCTTTGGACAGGCATGGCGGTGGGGTCAGAGGATCATCTGTCTAGTCCAATGGTTCTCGAGTCTTTGGACAGGCATGGCGGTGGGGTCAGAGGATCATCTGTCTAGTCCAATGGTTCTCGAGTCTTTGGACAGGCATGGCGGTGGGGTCAGAGGATCATCTGTCTAGTCCAATGGTTCTCGAGTCTTTGGACAGGCATGGCGGTGGGGTCAGAGGATCATCTGTCTAGTCCAATGGTTCTCGAGTCTTTGGACAGGCATGGCGGTGGGGTCAGAGGATCATCTGTCTAGTCCGATGGTTCTCGAGTCTTTGGACAGGCATGGCGGTGGGGTCAGAGGATCATCTGTCTAGTCCGATGGTTCTCGAGTCTTTGGACAGGCATGGCGGTGGGGTCAGAGGAACATCTGTCTAGTCCGATGGTTCTCGAGTCTTTGGACAGGCATGGCGGTGGGGTCAGAGGAACATCTGTCTAGTCCGATGGTTCTCGAGTCTTTGGACAGGCATGGCGGTGGGGTCAGAGGATCATCTGTCTAGTCCGATGGTTCTCGAGTCTTTGGACAGGCATGGCGGTGGGGTCAGAGGATCATCTGTCTAGTCCGATGGTTCTCGAGTCTTTGGACAGGCATGGCGGTGGGGTCAGAGGATCATCTGTCTAGTCCGATGGTTCTCGAGTCTTTGGACAGGCATGGCGGTGGGGTCAGAGGATCATCTGTCTAGTCCAAAGGTTCTCGAGTCTTTGGACAGGCATGGCGGTGGGGTCAGAGGATCATCTGTCTAGTCCAAAGGTTCTCGAGTCTTTGGACAGGCATGGCGGTGGGGTCGGAGGATCATCTGTCTAGTCCAATGGTTCTCGAGTCTTTGGACAGGCATGGCGGTGGGGTCGGAGGATCATCTGTCTAGTCCAATGGTTCTCGAGTCTTTGGACAGGCATGGCGGTGGGGTCGGAGGATCATCTGTCTAGTCCGATGGTTCTCGAGTCTTTGGACAGGCATGGCGGTGGGCTCAGAGGATCATCTGTCTAGTCCGATGGTTCTCGAGTCTTTGGACAGGCATGGCGGTGGGGTCAGAGGATCATCTGTCTAGTCCGATGGTTCTCGAGTCTTTGGACAGGCATGGCGGTGGGGTCAGAGGATCATCTGTCTAGTCCGATGGTTCTCGAGTCTTTGGACAGGCATGGCGGTGGGGTCAGAGGAACATCTGTCTAGTCCGATGGTTCTCGAGTCTTTGGACAGGCATGGCGGTGGGGTCAGAGGATCATCTGTCTAGTCCGATGGTTCTCGAGTCTTTGGACAGGCATGGCGGTGGGGTCAGAGGATCATCTGTCTAGTCCGATGGTTCTCGAGTCTTTGGACAGGCATGGCGGTGGGGTCAGAGGATCATCTGTCTAGTCCGATGGTTCTCGAGTCTTTGGACAGGCATGGCGGTGGGGTCAGAGGATCATCTGTCTAGTCCGATGGTTCTCGAGTCTTTGGACAGGCATGGCGGTGGGGTCAGAGGAACATCTGTCTAGTCCGATGGTTCTCGAGTCTTTGGACAGGCATGGCGGTGGGGTCAGAGGATCATCTGTCTAGTCCGATGGTTCTCGAGTCTTTGGACAGGCATGGCGGTGGGGTCAGAGGATCATCTGTCTAGTCCGATGGTTCTCGAGTCTTTGGACAGGCATGGCGGTGGGGTCAGAGGATCATCTGTCTAGTCCAATGGTTCTCGAGTCTTTGGACAGGCATGGCGGTGGGGTCAGAGGATCATCTGTCTAGTCCAATGGTTCTCGAGTCTTTGGACAGGCATGGCGGTGGGGTCAGAGGATCATCTGTCTAGTCCAATGGTTCTCGAGTCTTTGGACAGGCATGGCGGTGGGGTCAGAGGATCATCTGTCTAGTCCAATGGTTCTCGAGTCTTTGGACAGGCATGGCGGTGGGGTCAGAGGATCATCTGTCTAGTCCAATGGTTCTCGAGTCTTTGGACAGGCATGGCGGTGGGGTCAGAGGATCATCTGTCTAGTCCAATGGTTCTCGAGTCTTTGGACAGGCATGGCGGTGGGGTCAGAGGATCATCTGTCTAGTCCAATGGTTCTCGAGTCTTTGGACAGGCATGGCGGTGGGGTCAGAGGATCATCTGTCTAGTCCAATGGTTCTCGAGTCTTTGGACAGGCATGGCGGTGGGGTCAGAGGATCATCTGTCTAGTCCAATGGTTCTCGAGTCTTTGGACAGGCATGGCGGTGGGGTCGGAGGATCATCTGTCTAGTCCAATGGTTCTCGAGTCTTTGGACAGGCATGGCGGTGGGGTCGGAGGATCATCTGTCTAGTCCAATGGTTCTCGAGTCTTTGGACAGGCATGGCGGTGGGGTCGGAGGATCATCTGTCTAGTCCAATGGTTCTCGAGTCTTTGGACAGGCATGGCGGTGGGGTCGGAGGATCATCTGTCTAGTCCAATGGTTCTCGAGTCTTTGGACAGGCATGGCGGTGGGGTCGGAGGATCATCTGTCTAGTCCAATGGTTCTCGAGTCTTTGGACAGGCATGGCGGTGGGGTCGGAGGATCATCTGTCTAGTCCAATGGTTCTCGAGTCTTTGGACAGGCATGGCGGTGGGGTCGGAGGATCATCTGTCTAGTCCAATGGTTCTCGAGTCTTTGGACAGGCATGGCGGTGGGGTCGGAGGATCATCTGTCTAGTCCAATGGTTCTCGAGTCTTTGGACAGGCATGGCGGTGGGGTCGGAGGATCATCTGTCTAGTCCAATGGTTCTCGAGTCTTTGGACAGGCATGGCGGTGGGGTCGGAGGATCATCTGTCTAGTCCAATGGTTCTCGAGTCTTTGGACAGGCATGGCGGTGGGGTCGGAGGATCATCTGTCTAGTCCAATGGTTCTCGAGTCTTTGGACAGGCATGGCGGTGGGGTCGGAGGATCATCTGTCTAGTCCAATGGTTCTCGAGTCTTTGGACAGGCATGGCGGTGGGGTCAGAGGTCATGTCCTGTCTAGTCCAATGGTTCTCGAGTCTTTGGACAGGCATGGCGGTGGGGTCAGAGGATCATCTGTCTAGTCCAATGGTTCTCGAGTCTTTGGACAGGCATGGCGGTGGGGTCAGAGGATCATCTGTCTAGTCCAATGGTTCTCGAGTCTTTGGACAGGCATGGCGGTGGGGTCAGAGGATCATCTGTCTAGTCCAATGGTTCTCGAGTCTTTGGACAGGCATGGCGGTGGGGTCAGAGGATCATCTGTCTAGTCCAATGGTTCTCGAGTCTTTGGACAGGCATGGCGGTGGGGTCAGAGGATCATCTGTCTAGTCCAATGGTTCTCGAGTCTTTGGACAGGCATGGCGGTGGGGTCAGAGGATCATCTGTCTAGTCCAATGGTTCTCGAGTCTTTGGACAGGCATGGCGGTGGGGTCAGAGGATCATCTGTCTAGTCCAATGGTTCTCGAGTCTTTGGACAGGCATGGCGGTGGGGTCAGAGGATCATCTGTCTAGTCCAATGGTTCTCGAGTCTTTGGACAGGCATGGCGGTGGGGTCAGAGGATCATCTGTCTAGTCCAATGGTTCTCGAGTCTTTGGACAGGCATGGCGGTGGGGTCAGAGGATCATCTGTCTAGTCCAATTGTTCTCGAGTCTTTGGACAGGCATGGCGGTGGGGTCAGAGGATCATCTGTCTAGTCCAATGGTTCTCGAGTCTTTGGACAGGCATGGCGGTGGGGTCAGAGGATCATCTGTCTAGTCCAATGGTTCTCGAGTCTTTGGACAGGCATGGCGGTGGGGTCAGAGGATCATCTGTCTAGTCCAATGGTTCTCGAGTCTTTGGACGGGCATGGCGGTGGGGTCAGAGGATCATCTGTCTAGTCCAATGGTTCTCGAGTCTTTGGACAGGCATGGCGGTGGGGTCAGAGGATCATCTGTCTAGTCCAATGGTTCTCGAGTCTTTGGACAGGCATGGCGGTGGGGTCAGAGGATCATCTGTCTAGTCCAATGGTTCTCGAGTCTTTGGACAGGCATGGCGGTGGGGTCAGAGGATCATCTGTCTAGTCCAATGGTTCTCGAGTCTTTGGACAGGCATGGCGGTGGGGTCAGAGGATCATCTGTCTAGTCCAATGGTTCTCGAGTCTTTGGACAGGGCATGGCGGTGGGGTCAGAGGATCATCTGTCTAGTCCAATGGTTCTCGAGTCTTTGGACGGGCATGGCGGTGGGGTCAGAGGATCATCTGTCTAGTCCAATGGTTCTCGAGTCTTTGGACGGGCATGGCGGTGGGGTCAGAGGATCATCTGTCTAGTCCAATGGTTCTCGAGTCTTTGGACGGGCATGGCGGTGGGGTCAGAGGATCATCTGTCTAGTCCAATGGTTCTCGAGTCTTTGGACAGGCATGGCGGTGGGGTCAGAGGATCATCTGTCTAGTCCAATGGTTCTCGAGTCTTTGGACAGGCATGGCGGTGGGGTCAGAGGATCATCTGTCTAGTCCAATGGTTCTCGAGTCTTTGGACAGGCATGGCGGTGGGGTCAGAGGATCATCTGTCTAGTCCAATGGTTCTCGAGTCTTTGGACAGGCATGGC
Organism: Phocoena sinus; assembly: GCF_008692025.1. Taxonomy (NCBI): domain Eukaryota; kingdom Metazoa; phylum Chordata; class Mammalia; order Artiodactyla; family Phocoenidae; genus Phocoena; species Phocoena sinus. Next base: position 13,346,469 of record NC_045768.1, on the reverse strand, counting down.
GGTGGGGTCAGAGGATCATCTGTCTAGTCCAAATGGTTCTCGAGTCTTTGGACAGGCATGGCGGTGGGGTCAGAGGATCATCTGTCTAGTCCAAAGGTTCTCGAGTCTTTGGACAGGCATGGCGGTGGGGTCAGAGGATCATCTGTCTAGTCCAAAGGTTCTCGAGTCTTTGGACAGGCATGGCGGTGGGGTCGGAGGATCATCTGTCTAGTCCAATGGTTCTCGAGTCTTTGGACAGGCATGGCGGTGGGGTCAGAGGATCATCTGTCTAGTCCAATGGTTCTCGAGTCTTTGGACAGGCATGGCGGTGGGGTCAGAGGATCATCTGTCTAGTCCAATGGTTCTCGAGTCTTTGGACAGGCATGGCGGTGGGGTCAGAGGATCATCTGTCTAGTCCAATGGTTCTCGAGTCTTTGGACAGGCATGGCGGTGGGGTCAGAGGATCATCTGTCTAGTCCAATGGTTCTCGAGTCTTTGGACAGGCATGGCGGTGGGGTCAGAGGATCATCTGTCTAGTCCAATGGTTCTCGAGTCTTTGGACAGGCATGGCGGTGGGGTCAGAGGATCATCTGTCTAGTCCAATGGTTCTCGAGTCTTTGGACAGGCATGGCGGTGGGGTCAGAGGATCATCTGTCTAGTCCAATGGTTCTCGAGTCTTTGGACAGGCATGGCGGTGGGGTCAGAGGATCATCTGTCTAGTCCAATGGTTCTCGAGTCTTTGGACAGGCATGGCGGTGGGGTCAGAGGATCATCTGTCTAGTCCAATGGTTCTCGAGTCTTTGGACAGGCATGGCGGTGGGGTCAGAGGATCATCTGTCTAGTCCAATGGTTCTCGAGTCTTTGGACAGGCATGGCGGTGGGGTCAGAGGATCATCTGTCTAGTCCAATGGTTCTCGAGTCTTTGGACAGGCATGGCGGTGGGGTCAGAGGATCATCTGTCTAGTCCAATGGTTCTCGAGTCTTTGGACAGGCATGGCGGTGGGCTCAGAGGATCATCTGTCTAGTCCGATGGTTCTCGAGTCTTTGGACAGGCATGGCGGTGGGCTCAGAGGATCATCTGTCTAGTCCAATGGTTCTCGAGTCTTTGGACAGGCATGGCGGTGGGGTCAGAGGATCATCTGTCTAGTCCAATGGTTCTCGAGTCTTTGGACAGGCATGGCGGTGGGGTCAGAGGATCATCTGTCTAGTCCAATGGTTCTCGAGTCTTTGGACAGGCATGGCGGTGGGGTCAGAGGATCATCTGTCTAGTCCAATGGTTCTCGAGTCTTTGGACAGGCATGGCGGTGGGGTCAGAGGATCATCTGTCTAGTCCAATGGTTCTCGAGTCTTTGGACAGGCATGGCGGTGGGGTCAGAGGATCATCTGTCTAGTCCAATGGTTCTCGAGTCTTTGGACAGGCATGGCGGTGGGGTCAGAGGATCATCTGTCTAGTCCAATGGTTCTCGAGTCTTTGGACAGGCATGGCGGTGGGGTCAGAGGATCATCTGTCTAGTCCAATGGTTCTCGAGTCTTTGGACAGGCATGGCGGTGGGGTCAGAGGATCATCTGTCTAGTCCAATGGTTCTCGAGTCTTTGGACAGGCATGGCGGTGGGGTCAGAGGATCATCTGTCTAGTCCAATGGTTCTCGAGTCTTTGGACAGGCATGGCGGTGGGGTCAGAGGATCATCTGTCTAGTCCAATGGTTCTCGAGTCTTTGGACAGGCATGGCGGTGGGGTCAGAGGATCATCTGTCTAGTCCAATGGTTCTCGAGTCTTTGGACAGGCATGGCGGTGGGGTCAGAGGATCATCTGTCTAGTCCAAAGGTTCTCGAGTCTTTGGACAGGCATGGCGGTGGGGTCAGAGGATCATCTGTCTAGTCCAAAGGTTCTCGAGTCTTTGGACAGGCATGGCGGTGGGGTCAGAGGATCATCTGTCTAGTCCAAAGGTTCTCGAGTCTTTGGACAGGCATGGCGGTGGGGTCGGAGGATCATCTGTCTAGTCCAATGGTTCTCGAGTCTTTGGACAGGCATGGCGGTGGGGTCGGAGGATCATCTGTCTAGTCCAATGGTTCTCGAGTCTTTGGACAGGCATGGCGGTGGGGTCAGAGGATCATCTGTCTAGTCCAATGGTTCTCGAGTCTTTGGACAGGCATGGCGGTGGGGTCAGAGGATCATCTGTCTAGTCCAATGGTTCTCGAGTCTTTGGACAGGCATGGCGGTGGGGTCAGAGGATCATCTGTCTAGTCCAATGGTTCTCGAGTCTTTGGACAGGCATGGCGGTGGGGTCAGAGGATCATCTGTCTAGTCCAATGGTTCTCGAGTCTTTGGACAGGCATGGCGGTGGGGTCAGAGGATCATCTGTCTAGTCCAATGGTTCTCGAGTCTTTGGACAGGCATGGCGGTGGGGTCAGAGGATCATCTGTCTAGTCCAATGGTTCTCGAGTCTTTGGACAGGCATGGCGGTGGGGTCAGAGGATCATCTGTCTAGTCCAATGGTTCTCGAGTCTTTGGACAGGCATGGCGGTGGGCTCAGAGGATCATCTGTCTAGTCCAAAGGTTCTCGAGTCTTTGGACAGGCATGGCGGTGGGGTCAGAGGATCATCTGTCTAGTCCAATGGTTCTCGAGTCTTTGGACAGGCATGGCGGTGGGGTCAGAGGATCATCTGTCTAGTCCAATTGTTCTCGAGTCTTTGGACAGGCATGGCGGTGGGGTCAGAGGATCATCTGTCTAGTCCAATGGTTCTCGAGTCTTTGGACAGGCATGGCGGTGGGGTCAGAGGATCATCTGTCTAGTCCAATGGTTCTCGAGTCTTTGGACAGGCATGGCGGTGGGGTCAGAGGATCATCTGTCTAGTCCAATGGTTCTCGAGTCTTTGGACAGGCATGGCGGTGGGGTCAGAGGATCATCTGTCTAGTCCAATGGTTCTCGAGTCTTTGGACAGGCATGGCGGTGGGGTCAGAGGATCATCTGTCTAGTCCAATGGTTCTCGAGTCTTTGGACAGGCATGGCGGTGGGGTCAGAGGATCATCTGTCTAGTCCAATGGTTCTCGAGTCTTTGGACAGGCATGGCGGTGGGGTCAGAGGATCATCTGTCTAGTCCAATGGTTCTCGAGTCTTTGGACAGGCATGGCGGTGGGGTCAGAGGATCATCTGTCTAGTCCAATGGTTCTCGAGTCTTTGGACAGGCATGGCGGTGGGGTCAGAGGATCATCTGTCTAGTCCAATGGTTCTCGAGTCTTTGGACAGGCATGGCGGTGGGGTCAGAGGATCATCTGTCTAGTCCAATGGTTCTCGAGTCTTTGGACAGGCATGGCGGTGGGGTCAGAGGATCATCTGTCTAGTCCAATGGTTCTCGAGTCTTTGGACAGGCATGGCGGTGGGGTCAGAGGATCATCTGTCTAGTCCAATGGTTCTCGAGTCTTTGGACAGGCATGGCGGTGGGGTCAGAGGATCATCTGTCTAGTCCAATGGTTCTCGAGTCTTTGGACAGGCATGGCGGTGGGGACAGAGGATCATCTGTCTAGTCCAATGGTTCTCGAGTCTTTGGACAGGCATGGCGGTGGGGTCAGAGGATCATCTGTCTAGTCCGATGGTTCTCGAGTCTTTGGACAGGCATGGCGGTGGGCTCAGAGGATCATCTGTCTAGTCCGATGGTTCTCGAGTCTTTGGACAGGCATGGCGGTGGGCTCAGAGGATCATCTGTCTAGTCCAAAGGTTCTCGAGTCTTTGGACAGGCATGGCGGTGGGGTCAGAGGATCATCTGTCTAGTCCAATGGTTCTCGAGTCTTTGGACAGGCATGGCGGTGGGGTCAGAGGATCATCTGTCTAGTCCAATGGTTCTCGAGTCTTTGGACAGGCATGGCGGTGGGGTCAGAGGATCATCTGTCTAGTCCAATGGTTCTCGAGTCTTTGGACAGGCATGGCGGTGGGGTCAGAGGATCATCTGTCTAGTCCAATGGTTCTCGAGTCTTTGGACAGGCATGGCGGTGGGGTCAGAGGATCATCTGTCTAGTCCAATGGTTCTCGAGTCTTTGGACAGGCATGGCGGTGGGGTCAGAGGATCATCTGTCTAGTCCAATGGTTCTCGAGTCTTTGGACAGGCATGGCGGTGGGGTCAGAGGATCATCTGTCTAGTCCAATGGTTCTCGAGTCTTTGGACAGGCATGGCGGTGGGGTCAGAGGATCATCTGTCTAGTCCAATGGTTCTCGAGTCTTTGGACAGGCATGGCGGTGGGGTCAGAGGATCATCTGTCTAGTCCAATGGTTCTCGAGTCTTTGGACAGGCATGGCGGTGGGGTCAGAGGATCATCTGTCTAGTCCAATGGTTCTCGAGTCTTTGGACAGGCATGGCGGTGGGGTCAGAGGATCATCTGTCTAGTCCAATGGTTCTCGAGTCTTTGGACAGGCATGGCGGTGGGGTCAGAGGATCATCTGTCTAGTCCAATGGTTCTCGAGTCTTTGGACAGGCATGGCGGTGGGGTCAGAGGATCATCTGTCTAGTCCAATGGTTCTCGAGTCTTTGGACAGGCATGGCGGTGGGGTCAGAGGATCATCTGTCTAGTCCGATGGTTCTCGAGTCTTTGGACAGGCATGGCGGTGGGCTCAGAGGATCATCTGTCTAGTCCGATGGTTCTCGAGTCTTTGGACAGGCATGGCGGTGGGCTCAGAGGATCATCTGTCTAGTCCAAAGGTTCTCGAGTCTTTGGACAGGCATGGCGGTGGGGTCAGAGGATCATCTGTCTAGTCCAATGGTTCTCGAGTCTTTGGACAGGCATGGCGGTGGGGTCAGAGGATCATCTGTCTAGTCCAATGGTTCTCGAGTCTTTGGACAGGCATGGCGGTGGGGTCAGAGGATCATCTGTCTAGTCCAATGGTTCTCGAGTCTTTGGACAGGCATGGCGGTGGGGTCAGAGGATCATCTGTCTAGTCCAATGGTTCTCGAGTCTTTGGACAGGCATGGCGGTGGGGTCAGAGGATCATCTGTCTAGTCCAATGGTTCTCGAGTCTTTGGACAGGCATGGCGGTGGGGTCAGTGCACCTCTTAAAGTTGTGCACAGATTTGTGCTTATAGCTTCCAACAGTTTCTCTAAAGGTCTGAGACCCAAACAGGTGGAACTCAACTTCTTATTTTACAGGTGAGGAAAATGAGGCTCAGAAAGGAGCATGACCTGAGGTCACGTTACACGTTAAGGGTGTAGTGGGAAAAGCATTAAGAGCAGTGACTCTAAAATTGGGATCTGGTGGTGCAGTCGTTGAGAGTCTGCCTGCCGATGCAGGGGACGCGGGTTCGAGCCCTGGTCTGGGAAGATCCCACATGCCGTGGAGCACCTAGGCCCGTGAGCCACAACTACTGAGCCTGCGCGTCTGGAGCCTGTGCTCCGCAACAAGAGAGGCCGCGACAGTGAGGCCCGCACACTGCGATGAACAGTGGCCCCCGCTCGCCGCAACTAGAAAAAGCCCTCACACAGAAACAAAGACCCAACACAGCCAAAAATAAATAAATAAATTTATTTAAAAAGAACAAAAAAAAAAACTGGGATCTGTAGAATTCTATGAGGTGCTTCAGTGATTTTACAAAGGTTTGATTCAAATTCCGTTTTTAAAGTGGTAACAAATATCACAGACACTTGAAATTGAATGTAGAGCCTAATTTAAGGCTGTAATTGCCTTTTGTAACTCTGATTAATTATTTTCAAAACAGCCTCATCGATTGACATTAAGTAAATGTTATAAATGTGGACTTAAGAATTTATCCTGATAAGAGGCATTTTAAATCTTTTACTTTATAGTTTCCTTTGGAAAAAGAAAAAAGGGGGTTGCTGCTAAAAAGAAGTTTGAAAACAGGTGGTTCACCATTTACTAGCTAGTAACCTTGTGAAGCCCAGCGTGGTGAAGCTCACAGAGATAATAAAGTTTAAAAGGCCACGAAACTTCAAAGATCCATGGAACCCTGGTTTCCTCCCACTCAGGCCAGTGTGTTCTAACAATGTTGTGGTTACCAACACCCAATCTACTTACTTCATTTGGACCGAAGCCTAGATCTGATGGTCCAAACCTAGAGTTTAAGGCCTGCTTGGGTATGAATGCAAAGTTTCACAAGTCAAATGAACCTTGACAGTCTTGAAAAGTGATCTACATATAAAAAGGCTGTGGGTGGTGGTGTGTATATGAAAGTGGAGGAGGCAGGCACTGCCTCACCAGGATACATTCAGACAACTTAGGAGTCTTTGGAGTTAGAGCCACGTTCAAATGCCGAGTCAGCTCCTCACTACCCATGTGACTTTGGGTAACTTTTAACCTTTGAGCCCCAGGGTCCTCATCGATAAAATGGCTAAAAATATGTCTCATCGAGCTGTTTTTTTTCTTTTATAAACATTTTTATTTATTTATTTGGCTGCATTGGGTCGTCGTTGCTGCGCGTGGGCTTCCTCTAGTTGTGGCGAGTGGGGGCTACTCTTCGTTGCGGTGTGCGGGCTTCTCATCACGGTGGTTTTTCTTGTTGCGGAGGACAGGCTCTAGGCTCGTGGGCTTCAGTAGTTGTGGCATGCGGGCTCAGTAGTTGTGGCTCGTGGGCTCTAGAGCACAGGCTCAGTAGCTGTGGCGCACGGGCTTAGTTTCTCTGCAGCATGTGGGGTCTTCCCGGACCAGAGCTCGAACCCGTGTCCCTGGCATTGGCAGGTGGATTCTTAACCACTGTGCTACCAGGGAAGTCCTTTTTTTTTTTTAAGTTTTTTTTTGATGTGGACCATTTTTAAAGTCTTTATTGAATTTGTTACAATATTGCTTCTGTTTTATGTTTTGGTTTTTTGGCCCCAAGGTATGTGCTCTTAGCTCCCTGACCAGGGAATGAATCTGCACCCCTTGCATTGGAAGACAAAGCCTTAATCACTGGACCGCCAGGGAAGTCCCTCATCAAGTTGTTTTGAAGATGAAATGATAGAATGTATGTATAAGTATTCAAGCACAGGGCCAGGTACCTAGTGCTCCACAAGCGGTAGCCATTAGTTCAAGATGGTTCTTTGAAGGTTGGATGTGGCAGGTAACACCCATTAGTTTTATATCATTTATTTCTCTTTTATTTATTTTTTGCGGTACGCGGGCCTCTCACTGTTGTGGCCTCTCCCGTTGCGGAGCACAGGCTCCGGACGCGCAGGCTCAGCGGCCATGGCTCACGGGCCCAGCTGCTCCGCGGCATGTGGGATCCTCCCGGACCGGGCCACGAACCCGTGTCCCCCGCATCGGCAGGCGGACTCTCAACCACTGCGCCACCAGGGAAGCCCTATTTCTTTTTAAGTAGGGGGTATGCCAGTGTGATTAGCTGGGTGACAGTAAGAAGTGAGGTCCTGTCCTGTTTGGATTAAGGCAAAGGGAAATGAGCCCAGCCAAGCATTCAGCGATCTCAAACTCCCCAGGGAAACTGCAGGCAGGTACACCAGAGGGAGCCAAGACATGAGAGACGGCAGATGGACCACGGCCTCTCCTCCTCCTCTGGCCCAGGAAAAGCACACGGAAGCCAAAGCGGCTAGTCCAGGACTGGAGGAACTGATGTGCCGCTTCTGAAAAATGAAATCCACATACACGAAATGCAGGCAGAACCAGACTCACCCAAAGAAAACTCTCACCCAAAGAAAATTAGTAAAAGTGCACAGTTTATTATGTACAGCATTGGAAAGGGAGGCCACCTGGAAAAAACTCTCGTACTAACACTGTCATCCTAGAGCTCCTTCTATGCCTCCTCCCTCCCAGGCAATTTAATTCCAACCTTTTGGACTATGAATCCACAAGGCAGGAGGGCGAAGGTTGTTTGGTATCTGGAGATAAGACTCTAGGAACGGAAAGCACTGAACCTCTAAGTCTGACAAGAGATTTTCAGCCAGGATATGTGGTTGTCTCCTGGTCCTCAGTGGTTGAGGGTGAGCCACCTCACAAAAGAGACAAAATCATTATTTAAAAACTCAAAATATAAATGCAGCTTGAGTTCCAAGCCAGAATGCTCTGTATATTGTATATCTAATGAACTCAACCAGGCACCTAGATCCACGGTGGTTCAAGGTTTTGTAAAATAACCTTAGAAATGGGCTGTCGGGAGGGGACTCTCGTAGGCTGGGATTTGACAGAGTGCCCCGGCTAAGGACAGATATGAAGGGCAGCTTTGGGTAAGGAAGCTGCTATTCTTAGACTTTTCTAGGTGAACTCAGAGCTTCAAAGAGGAAGTGGTACAAATGTCACCAGGCGGCTTTCCAGACCAACAGAAGAATGCCAGGCTACTTGGCTTCACAGGCATTTGTGAAATGGAAGATGCGTCTTAATATTACAGCAGTGGTGGTTCAGAAGGGCTGACCACTTCCTCCTTCAGCATCACCATGTACGACAGAAAAAAAAAAACCACCAGGGAAATAAAAAGGATCTATACCTATATAGATATGCTAAGCTTGAGAGCATCTTCCCAAGCTCCTTGGATATTGTGTGCCCGAGAGACTATGAATTCCTTCTACTACTTAATGAATGGTAACCAAGATAGCTCACAGTGTACACGAGTCGATAGCATGCAGACAGTAAAATATAATGGTTTTCTGAAGATATATTTTTTTAAAGTATTAGTCCCTTAAGCTATTCAAATGGGTATATAAACAATGGCTTATAGAACTTAGAGAAAATTTTATTTAAAAAAATCGAAACTATTTAGAACCTGATATATGAAAATAGGCAAAAGTGAGAAAAAAAAAAAGCACTTTTGTGACAAGTATTTAGCTGGTTTGAAAGACCACAGAGGAATCATTTACTCATAAAGGGGCTCAAAGAAGTTAAAAAAACAAACCACCCACGTTATTTTAAAAGGACGTCTACAGCAATGGATTTAGAAGTCTTTCAAGGGTTAGGGTCATCATTTTCCTTGGTCTTCCCCTTTTTCTCCAGTGCTAACAGGTACTGGCAAGGACATGTCTACCCTTAAGTAAGGATTATTTTAAAGCATCGGGGGTGTGGGTGGGGCAGTTTGAGTTTAGAAGGTAAACTGATGTTAGGGAAATTTCCTTAGCTGAGACTCCGCGGAAGTAAGGCACATGTGGCCCAGAGAAGCTGGTTGTAGCCCGAGGCCACTGTTCTCTGCAAAACATTTGTCCAGCCAGGGTGTCGGGTTGGGATGATAGTCTGCCTTCCTCCTTTTGGCCTGGCTGCTGACAGAGGGCACAGAATGACTCAGTGAGATTCGAAAGAAGATGGACTTAACCTATCGCGTAACAATCTAAAAACACGAACTTTGAAGTATTTTAGAGTGAGAGATTATCTTACATAAATCATCACTCTCACGTACTATTTACAAGCTAACAACCTTCGTCTGTGGCTAGGAGCACTACACGTTCTAAGAACATCACACTCAACATATGGAGAAAGGAACGGAGGGAGGAAAGTCAAGGTTCCCACCCTATTCCCTCCTTATGGGTTAGAGGCTGGTTTGGTCCCCACTTCATCCTTAGGAGGGAAGAGCTCATCTTTGCATCGGCCTACATGGCTCACTGTTTTGCCCCCATGATGCCTTGCAGCATATCTATGGGCAGAGGGAAGACGATTGTCGAGTTTTTCTCAGCAGCAATGGTGGTCAGTGTCTGAAGGTACCGGAGCTGAAGGGCAGCAGGAGATTCGGTGATGACCATGGAGGCTTCTTTCAGAGCCCTGGATGCATTCATTTCTCCCTCAGCTGCAATGACCTACAGAACAGTGGCAAGGAGAAGTCAAACCAGAGAACACCGGTGGGTGTTGAGCAGTTCAAACCGGGGTATGTCTAGCTCAGGTGGTACACAAAGCCTTCCTGAGAGTCAGCCAGAATAATTCTAAGGAAATCAATTTCCAGACTCAGTTCCTGTATGTTCTTTTTCCTGTAACTGATTTGCGTGAATATGTGCCTGAGGGCAAGACATTCTCTTTTACTATTTATTGCCTTTCTCCCGTTTCTAGGGCACCAAACAAGGGGACAATTCAGAATACTGTGTAGGGGCTGAGAAAGTGAATGACCCCAGTGACTGTATACAAAGCCTTTTGCAAGTCAGATGGATTTCCAATTCTTTGATTTCAAAGAAAGGGAAGAGGACCTTATTGTACTGCAAGCAGATGGATAATTAAAAGTATTTTTTGATGAAAGATCACTGTAGGATTTTTTAGCACGTAAATTCAGAGGGAGTGCTAAGAATTGTATAAAGTTACTTAAAAAAAACCTTCCAATTCCATCTACTTATTTATATAAATAAGGTTTCCTACTCCTTATACCTGTAAAAATGAAAAGTAGAATTGATGCTGAATATTGTCTTATTCTAGCAATAAGTAACAACCATCTACAAAGACACGGATTCATTCCTCATTCATCTCGTTGAGACCCTTGCTTGTAGTCAGAGAAATTTTAAAAATATTTTAACTTATATACTAAATGTGTTCCAGAAGGGTGAGAAAATAATTCATGACAAAATACATTATATTAGGAAAAGACTCTGTGGGGGAGGTGGAATGGAAATAAAAGTTCAAGGAGAAAAAGAAAAAATGAAAAATTCCTAATTGCTAAAAGAACTTATTCTTTCATCATTCTATAAAACAGAGGATGAAATCATTACGTTATCGAAATTTCACTGGATACATTTAAAAGAATGATGTTAACAGTTTCATTTCAAAATGTCAATTTTTAAAACATGCCAGGACTTATATGCTTGACAAGTATATACATTCAAAATGAAAAATTGTACATGTCTATTTAAAATGTGACATGGGACGTAGAGTTTTTCTAAATTCTTTGAGGGGTTACGTGAGCAAAAAGTTTGAAGATCACTGGAGTGGTGGGGACGGCAGGGGCGTTGGAGTCTGGATGGTCTTAAGCTCAAATCGCAAACCTAACCCTTCCTAGCTGAATGTCCTCAGAAAGGTTACAGTAAGTCCCCCACAAACGAACGAGTTCCGCTCTGAGAGCACGTTCGTAAGTCCGATTTGTTCGTAAGTCCAACAAAGTTAGCCTAGGTACCCAACTAACACAATTGGCTATATACCGCTGCTTCTACACTTGCTTCCAAACATCCTGGGCTTGGAATAAAGATACTGTGCTACTGTACTCTACACAGGACTGTGAAGTACACAGAAGCACAACCACTTGCAGAGGGTGCACGCACACGACAACGTAACCCAGACACGTGCACTACCTTATGTGACTGGACACGCACTAACACACGTTTGCATCTTTGAAAGTTCGCAACTGGAAGGTACGTGACTTGAAGGTTCGTATGTAGGGGACTTACTGTATTTAACATTCTGAGCCTCAGTTTCTTATTCTTAAAATGGGAGAGCACCTACCTCATGGGACCACTGTGAGGAAGACAGAGAAAGCCTGTTATATGTTGAGTGTACAAACGGAGGCTAATTATGTAGGAAGGGCAAGCGCCAAGTCGAGACCTAATTTTTGGATCCACTTATACCCTAATTCCTAAAAGATTCAGAAGCCAAATCAAGGCAGTTACTTCTAATTCGTAATCCTAGGAGAAGAGGTGTAAACATACCATAATCCTCAAGACTAAAAGGGTCGTTAGGTTGTTCTCACAGGGATCTCAAAATATTAATGGTTCTTAACACTGCTGTGAATATCAGAATGGAAAGCAATGGTCTTACGACCAGTACAATTTCATTCACGTATACAGTAAACGTTGGGGGCCTCCCAGGTGTCAAGCCCTGTGAGGGGCTAGGGATGGAGGGGGACTCCCCCGCCTCCCTCAGCTCCTGGCCAAGTAGGGGAGACAGACTGGAAGCAGATCATTTCATTCCAGTGTGACAAATGCTGACAGAGACATGTACAAATGCCGGCACTGAGAGGAAAGCAATTTTTGCAGAAGGTGAAGTGGTGAGGTTACAGAAGAAGCTGAACATTACAGGACGAAAGCCTTGCTGTCTGGATTAAGATAAGAAAGAATATTGCAGGCAGAACGCATGAAAAGGTACTGAGGTGCAAAAACGCTGGTGTATTCCAGGACCCTGTAAGGGGATGAGCACTGTGGGGAAGAAGGGAAGGTAGGGGGTGAATCAGGCAAGGTGGGAAGGTGGGGGGTGAACGGGGCAGAAGGGAAGGTGGGAGACGAATGGGACAAGCTGGGAAGGTGGGAGGGGGGGAATGGGGCGGGGTAGGAAGGGCAGCACAAGATCGGGTGTTCGTCTTCATCCCGGAGGCGATGGGAACCCTCATCAGATCTAGTTTGAGCAAACACTCCGACAGATGTCTGAGCATCAGTAAGAGAAAAGACAGAGAGGGAGAGCTTTCAGAGTGATTTGGTGCCAGTCACCGGCAGTGGGGATGGAGGAGGAAACAGACTGGGGCGCTGCTCAGGAGGGTGACTCAACAGTGTGGGGCGGACTGGGACGGGACCAGAGGGGCACAGAGGCTGAGTCCAGGTTCCTGGATTGCGGTGCATTCGGTGAGACAGGGGATACTTACTGGGAGATGGAACCCAGATTAGAGGATAAAAACCTCAATTTATCAAGGCAAACCATTATGCCCTACTAGACGTGTGAGAAGGGGCCAGTGCCAGCCATACTGAAAGGGACTCTGGGAACCGTCCTCCCAGGCAAACACTGGAGAGAACGCACAAGCCGACCCTGCCACGAGAATGGCAGGCTCTGATTTTCTTTCCATGTCATCTCAGATGCCCAGTTAGGTCCTTTTTTCTGTCTGGACATGGACCAACTGCAAAGATAGCTCATCTCCCACTACCAATCAATACACCATCTCTTGGCTGGGAAGCCAGACTCACCCGGCTGTCTCACATTTTGTTAATAGAACAGCTGCTCTGAGTGAGCTGCCCGAGGTGAACACGATACCACAGGCCGTGTCTAACACAGGCCAAGCGGGCACTGTGGGTAGGATGTTAGGAAGCAACGCAAGCTACCCACGGGCGTGTGTGCCTTCTGCAAAAAGTGCAGTAGTCCCCTGTCGATCGGCACTTCGTCTTTACAGACTGTCGTGTCGAAAGCTGGCACTTTCAGGTACGTGGGCCGTCCTGCTGTCTCCTCCTGTGGCCTAGGGGGGCTGCTCTGAGGCAAGCGCCAAGAAAGGTGACCTGCGTTCTTGCACCCCACCCTCTCAATTATTAGATGAGTAGCCCCAGAGATAGGAGCCCGAAAGCACACGCCAGGCACTTTTCTGAGAACTGTGAAAAAGGAAATAAGGGAGAATTTGCAAGCACGGAAGACATTCCATTTCCAGTCATTAAGAGTTGGTCTGAAAACTTTAAAAAGAGGTCCCCCTAACGTATCATAACGCGTTCAGGAGAATCTGTCCTCTTTTGTGACCTTTCTTCTCACAATTACGCTTGTGGGCACTTACATGTTCATTCTCTTTGCTGTGCAGTACCCCTTCGTATGAATCAACCATGTTTATTTATCCAGCCAGCCAGCAATGGATATGTGGGTAGTTGCCAGTCGGGGGTAATTACAAAGTGCTGCTGGAGTACTGGAGTGAACACTCCAGCACGTGCCCTTTGGTAAACAAACGTGTGCATTCCTCGCAGATACAGACAGACAGTTTTCCAGAGCGGCTGTACCGATCTATATTCTCACCAACAAAACCTCCTCCCTCGCCCACACTTGCATCTTTTGCTTCCTTTTTTCTTTTTTTAAGCCATTCTGGTGGATGGTTAGCGTGGCATCTGCTTGTGACTTGCATTTGCGTTTCCCTGACGGCCAATTAACTTGAGGAATTTTTCTCTGAAGTCTCTTCATCTATAGACTCTCCCACCCTTTTCCTCTGCAATTTATTGGTTGAAGAAATGGTGACCCCTATTTCCCTGAGGACTTGAGTACAGGGCCTTGCGGGGTTACTGTACCTTATGGAAGGATGAGACTCATTGTGATTCTGCGTGTTAACCGCACCCTTAAAGACAGCCTCACCCAAGTGAGAGCACAGTAATTCAGAATTCTAACCAGCTTCCTTTATCTCTTCTTATTGTTAGAAAGGGAAGTCAGGAGCTCTCTTTCTTAACTGGTGAGAATGCTGGTAGAAGAGACTTGGTCCACCCTGGAAAGTCCCAGAGGAGGCAGTGGGGAGCAGAAGAAATTCTAATCTCCATGGTCACTAATCAACTGTGTGCTTTTCAGGGAAACACATAACTTTTCTGGGCTTTGACGTTTTCATCTAAAGAGTGAGATGGCAAATAAGTTTCATGTTCAGGGCCAATTCCAAGCAGCTGCAGGTTGTCACCTGGAGTGTTTCAGCACGGTTCTAAGGTCAAGTCAAGCTCAGGGGAAAACGGTGCTGTGGTTAATTACCGGCCTGGGAGCCTGAGGGTGGAGTGGCAGCCTCTGGGCCAGGTATTTGTCACCTTCAGAAGATAGTCCCTAAGGACCCTTCAGGCTCCGAAACTCTATGTATTCTATGTATAATAAATTCTATTATTCAATATGGTTTGGAAACGGGGCTTTTGGTTAATGACATATTCTAGGTAAAAGCGATTCCTAATCTTCCAAATAACTAAATTATAGTGGGGCATATTTAATATCATTAACACAAATGTAATTTAATCTTTTAAATAAAATATGATGGTTTGGAGACAAAGTACTTGAGGGTGTTGTAGTGTTATCACAAGCATCAATGAACACATCAGGCAAATCTAAAAATCCTGGTTAGTAGAAAATTCTGGATGCAGTGTGTCAAATGAACTACTATTTTTTTTGGTGCTGGCTAAGAAATTACAGTGACCAATCCGTGGCTTACAGGGCATCCTAACAGAAGGGCAGGGTCCTGTGGTTAGCCAATTATCACCAGTTACTACTGTTTTCTAACGGCAACAAATTGGTTCGCTCCTGGTATCCCGGGAGACCTGTCACATCCACAGCAACCACTCCTATGAAAACTGTCCCTCTTCCTCCACCCATTCATAGGTAAGGGGCTGTGGGACCTTATTAGGATCTCTGAGTGAAGGTGGACTGAAAAGAATCACTCTGCTGTGAATTTGGAATCGGGGCTGGTGTGTCTCCTTCAGCGTTCAACTGGGGAGACGTGCACTTGGGAGTCAGACATTCTCCCCCTCCAGCTGTCTGCAGCGAGACGTGGCCCAGGATATGGAATGCCTGCCTCCCCTGAGGCTGCTTTCTGGTCTCTGGCTCCAATTCTGGAGAGGCTTGACTCTACTTCCTACCCTTGGGTGTGGTGAGATATCCCTTATACACTATCATCTCAATAGATCCTCTTTTCCAGGTTCACAAATATTCCCTCAGCACCTCCCATGGGGGTCGTGTACCCATGTAGGGTTAAGACACAGGCAGGGATAATGATTTAAAAAAAGAAGGGTGGGGAGGGCTTCCCTGGTGGCGCAGTGGTTGAGAGTCTGCCTGCTGATGCAGGGGACACGGGTTCGTGCCCCGGTTCGGGAAGATCCCACATGCCGCGGAGCGGCTGGGCCCGTGAGCCATGGCCGCTGAGCCTGCGCGTCCGGAGCCTGTGCTCCGCAACGGGAGAGGCCACAAACAGAAAGAGAAGTGAAAAAAAGAGAAGAGGAGAGAAAGGAAGAGCAAACCGTAAGAAGAAAGAAGAACCTGGGAAAAGACAGAGAATGAAACAGAAGACAAAAATAAGGAAGGGATGAATGGTAAGCAAGCTGATGCGATTGCCCATCTGCTCTGAAGTCAGAACTGTTAATGTGTCCTTAATAGGGGACTGGGAGAATAATGTATGGGATGTGCAGTTAGAACGAGGTAGATCTCTGTGTACTGCTATTCCCAGGAGATACTGTTGAGTGAGAAAAGCAAGGTGAAGAACAGTTATGTATTGTATGATCCCACTTTTTTAAACCAAACAAGCCAGTAGACTAACAACCTAGTCAAATAAACCCCAAATGGAAATCTTCCAGTATGTACACTAAGCTGTTCAGAGTGCTGGCCTCTGGGGGAAATGTAAAGTGACGGGGAGAGCCTTCATCTTCACTACTTCAGGATCGTTTCAATTTTTTACAACAAACACGTTTTACTTTGTGTAATTAAAAAGGAAAACTCAACAGGAAAAACAAATGGGCTACAAAAAAAAAAAAAAAGGTTACCTTGGCCCGGGCCTCCCGGGATGCCTCTGCTTCCGCAGCCATGGCTCTCTGCAGCTGCACAGGGAGCTTCACATCCTTAATCTCCACACGCTCCACCTTTATTCCCCAGTCATCAGTGGCATCATCCAGAGTGGTCTGTGACGAAGACAGAAGGAAGCTAGAAATGTTCAGCCCCCGCCCAGTGGCCTAAGGTAGCTCTGTTCACTGGGATTTGGAGCGGGAAAGGCACTGGTGGAGGGTTGCAGAGAGATCAGTTATCCATGCAGGCAGGGAGGCTGAAGTGGGATGCTGGGTTACTGGGGAGCGGCTCCTGATTCTGTTACTAATAAGCTAACGTGGGCTGGCAAACTTTTTCTAAAAGGGTCAGATAGTGATTGTTTATTTTCAGTCTCTGTTGCAACTAACCCTACCCTTGCAGGTCAAAAGCAGCCATGGGTAGTACATTAATCAATGGATGTGGCTGTACTCCAATAAAACTTCACTTATAAAAACAGGTGGCCAGCAGACTCCTGAGCCAATGTGACTGTGTGAGCCACGTTCTTTCTTTGTGCTTCAGTATCCTCCCTTTACAACGGTAGGAATGAAATCACTCTATTCTATTTCATATGGTTGTTGTGGGCATCAAGTAAGACCAGAGGTTTCACACACAGTGAAGTCTATACAAATAATAACAGTTCAGATTTATAGTACTTGATCTTTTTTGAACAAGTCAGGTTTGATTCGTCATGTTACGTAAGCAAGACTGGAAAGCGTAAGAGTTGCAAAGGCAGTCACGGGACTCGCACAGAATATGGCTTTAACTACACTTGTGCTATCTTGTAGAACGGCCTCTGAACTCTTATGCTAAAGAAAAAGGTTAACACTAATTCTGGGAGAAAAAAATACACACTGGAGGGAATTAAAAAACAATGCACACATCGGAGTGTTATTAACCCATGAGCTAATTATGTGAAAAAAATCCCCTTCCATCAGGTTTGGGAAAACTTTTCTACAAAGAAAAAAAGGCCGGTGATTCCCCAACTTGACTTGATGAAAAGTTCTCAAATACCCATTGACCCTTTGCTTTATTTTCCAACTTCTGTGAGTTGCAGCACTGGTACACTCCTCACCTGCATGTTGTGTGCAATTTCTTCCCTGTCGGAGAGGATCTGGGAAAGGTTCTTGGTGCCCAGGACATTCCTCAGAGTCGTCTGTGCCAAAAGACGGGTTGCTGAGTCAGCGTTGGTGATGTTCGCCACAGCTAGGGTAGCGTTCTGAACACGGTAGTAGACCACGCCGTCCACACTAATTGTCACTGAATCCTTAGTGAGGATCTACAACACAAAGGAAGCAATTTTACATCTGCCAACCACCTCTTTCTTTAATAAAACTGTAAGGAATGTTATGTGACAGAACACCTTAAAACACTAGCTGATTGTCTTTAGTAAGTGCTGTTGACTAAATGTTTGTGTTCCCCCAAAATCCATGTTGAAACCCAATCCCCAATGTGTTGGTGTGTGGAGGTGGGCCTTTGGGAGGTGATTAGGTCATGAGAGTGAACCCCTCGTGAATGGAATTAGTGCCCTTAGAAAAGAGGCCCCAGAGAGATCCCTGCCCCCTTCTACCATGTGAGGACACAATGAAAAGACAGTGGAAGCAGGCCTTCAGCAGACACCGAATCTGCTGGTGCCTTGATCTTGGACTTCTCAGACTCCAGAACTGTGAGCGATACACTTCTGTTGTTTATAAGCCACATAGTCTACGGTGGTTTGTTACAGCAGCCCAAAGGGACTAAGAGAGCAAAGCATTAGAATGTTAACTATGTCTATAAAATGTTAACAAAGTACATTCATTTATTTATTAATTCCATTCCTTCATTCGATCACTTAACAAATACTGAGACTTAGTAGCAGTTAGCAGCAGGCGCTGTGCTATGTTCCAGGGATAAAGGTATGAAAAAACTTGGTTCCCACTTTCAAAGAGGTTGAGGAATCAAGGGGAGCTCTAAGGGACTAAGGATGGACAGTTTTAGGTGGCAGAGGTGATACATGAACTGAGTCTTGAGAAAGGAAATAAACATTTTCTGAGGATAGAGTGAACGAGTATTCAGGGCAGAGAGAATAATGTGTGAAAGGAACAGAGGTCCCGGGGAGCCGAGGTTTCATGAACTGTAAGTAGCAGAGTGTTACTAGAACGAAAAGTGAATGGAACTGTTTTCGTAGGGTGAGGTCAAGGTGGAAGTACATTTACAGCAGGCTACGTGAAAATGCTCAACAGGACACAATGAATCAGTGCTTCCTATCACATTCAAGGGCAAAGTCCTTGGTTTGGTGTAAAGCCCTTTGACATCTGCCCTCTGGCTTCATTCCTCCCCACTCCTGCACACACTCTATGCTAGACGTGCAGGTCCCCACGTGCACCATGTTCCATGCCCCAGGCCTTTCTGCAGATGGCCCTCTCCTTGCATGTCCTCCCTTCTCTCTCCCCCACGGCTTCAGGCTGGAGTGTCCTTACTCATCATTTAAGACACAGCTCAAGTGTCCTCTTCTCTATGGAACTTCCCTGATTCATTCGGCAGAGTTAAACACTCTTTCCTTTGCCCCTTCACTGCAGTGACATGAGTTATCTACATCATCACTTCTCTGTTAGACTATGAATTTCCTGAGGGCAGTTTGTCTTTGTATCTCTAGCACTGGCAGAGAGCTTGACACACAGCAGGTAGTCAGTAGACAAGAGATGAACGGGACTGAAACGTGGTCCCAGGAATACAGTGAGGGATGAAGAGTGGGAGTGAGAGAGTCAGGAAACCCCAACTATAGTTTCAGCTCTGCTGGCACCTCCCTCGGTGACCTCCAGCAAGGCCTTTAGACTGACTTAGCGATTCCTCATTTGTGAGATGGGGCTAATAATACGGCCCAAGTCTATGCAAATTTCTCTGAAGGTCAAAGAAGAAGATGTTTGGAAACGAAGCCCTTTTGAGAGTGTAAAGAGCTATGTACGTGGAAAGTAATAAAAACAATGATAATACATAGCAGTTTAGTTCTGCAAGGCATCAAAGCAGTAATCCTTTTTTTTTAGTAACCTAAAAATACTTCTAACCTGGAAGAGAAGTGGGGGATTTGTAAATAGATACACAGTGTATTACCATCTTGTGTGAAGGTTAATCTTTTCCTACGATGTGATGGGAAAATGTGTATCGTTGCTAAATGAGTTCTTGCCACTGTGACTCTACCACAGCTGGAGCTTTGTAAAGCTGCATCCTCGCTACCTACTGATTATTGTAGGCAGAGTGTTTATCTCCCTTCGCGGTAAGTTCACAGGGGATCAGAAAAAGGACTGCTTGCCAAGTTCCAATCCGCTCTGTGTTTAGAGAGCAGCTGGAAGGCAGAAGCTCACAGTGACCCTGCCAGACGCCTGCCATGTTTACAGAGGAAAGTGCCAGGAGAATTCCCCACTACCCTGAATGGGGCTCCTAAGGGTCAATCTTGCACGCAGAGAATACAGCAATGCTCTCAGTCTTGCTCTTGTGGGTGAAAATGATTTCCGGTTTCACCTGGTATGTGTGGATTATGAAGTCTGACCTCCCTAACTACTTGGCTCAGTGCCAGCAGGGAAGTGCCTTTGTGACAAGGCTCCACCACTCTGCTGAGTACCTGGCCTGTGGCCAGAAAACACCGGCCGTTTTCTTCTGTCCCTCCCGTCATCATGTTTTTAGGCTTTCTATCTGCAACGGTTATTACAACTCCTTAGACATGAGCGCCAGGATGGCCATCACTGCGTCAAGGGCCAGGACGGAGCTGCTGTAGGATGCACTTAGCATGGAGCCGTGGGGAAAGCACTGCACAGGGAATCCGAAGGGCTGGCTTTGAGTCCTGGCTCCACCACTGTAGTATGGAGGAATTCCTCTGTCTCACTGCAACCATCTACTTTCTGGGTTCTGCTGTGCGTTTCAATGGTGATTTGTGGAGCAATTTGAAAAAGCCTGAAATAATTACTAACATAAAACATTATATGCTTATCTAAAGTACCAAAGGGGCAGTTTCTAATTCTTTGGCTTCTAACCAATTTATTTAGAATACAGTCAAGAACCGTAAGAAGAATATCGTATCAGAAACCCAGAGAGAAGTGTGGTAGTAAAAATGATGACAACGGTGATGACAGTAATATTATATTACATTAACGTGACAGTACGTTTTGTAATAATAGTAACGACAAGCACTTTCATAGCACTTACTACCTATCAGCCTCTGCTCTAAGCACTTTACATAGAGTATCTCATTTAGTCCTCAAAAGAACCATATAAAGTAGGTCCTGTTATTATAACCTCTATTTTATAGATGAGGAAACGGAGGCACAGAGAAGTTAAAGAGCTTGCTCAAGGTCACACAGCCAGAAAATGGTGAGGGCAGACAGCCTCTAAAGCTGTGCTCTGACTACTGTCCCCTGCTGCCTCTCAACGCCAGGCCCCTTCCCCGGTGATAGCTCAGTTACTCACAGCAAAAGACAACCTTACCTCCTGAGGAGGAATATCAAATGAAATAGTTCTCATGTCCACTTTGATGAAGCTGTCAGTGCACGGGAGAATAAAAAACAAACCTGCAACAGAGACATACACGAGATTAGAAAGAGACACCAGCACCTGACCAGCTCACCGCACCATTCAGTTCTAACAGAATCAACCTGATAAACCGAAAGAAAGCAGTTCATCTCAGTGAATGAGCCAGAAGCCAGGAATGTCATCCTTGACGCCCGCTGCTTTCTTCCCACATCTAACTGTCCCCACAAGACCTGTGGATTGCATCTCCTTACTTCACTGTTACTGTCACCCATTTGTTTTCCCTTAGACCAGCGCAATCACTTCCCAAGTCATCTTTCTAATCCTTCTAGTTTCTCTCCTATGAACCAACACAAACCCCTGAACAAGCCGTACAAGGTCCTGCACGACCTTGACTCCGCTTACCTCTTCACCCACTACCCTCTCCTCCCGTCCTGCACTCTGGCTGGGCCGCCTGCAGTTCCCTGAGCCTACAATGCTCTCCTCTGCATTGCTCTGCACATATTCTGTGCCGGGAACACCTCTCCCCTGCCTCACACCCTTTCCTGGCAAGATGTCACCTCCAGAAAGCATCCACTAGTTGGGGTCATCACTCTTCTCTGGGTTTCCACAGCCATCTGTGACTGTTTGACCATAATACTTATCACGTGGGATTGTAACTACCTGTTTCCTTGTTGGTGTCCCACCTCCAGGCAGTAAGATCCTTCAGGGCAGGGACTGTGTTTTCATCTCCCTTGAATTCCCAGAGCCTGGAACTTAGTGGGAGCTTAATCGAAGTTTGCCAAAAATAATGACTGAAAGCATTTATTTCAGTAGGGACTCTCACGCTCTAATTTCGATAGCTGTGGCTATTCTTGGCCTAAGATAAACTTATCAACTCAAGTAGGAAAGGGAGGGGAGAGGCAGGAAGGAAAGGGTAATTTCTGGTAGGCAGCACTGCTATTGTTGCACAACTTCTGCTATGAGAACTCTCTTCTGAGTCAACAGAGACCCTCATAAGGGAAATCACATCAGTAAAAGGACGAATCTCGTTCTGCAGGCACACAGTTCAGAATCCTAGTACTGACCAGGTCCTTTGGCGCCTCCTTGTAAGATGCGACCCAGTCTAAAGATGATGGCTCTTTCATATTCTTTTATGATCTAGATTAAAAGCACAAATAATAATTTAACATGAGGAGTACAAGTATTTATATGCATAGCTTTTAAAATACATATTTCTGCTCTAAACAAGTGAGATGCCTCTATTTTCTTTTCTTCTCTATAATCCAGATAATAGCTATAGGTAACATGGTTAATGTTTAATCATCCCTGCCAAAATAACCAAGTTATTTACTTTTATTATGGATCATAAAAGCAATAGATACTCCTTGTATAAAATCTGGAAAGCATAGAAGAGTATACAGAAGCAAATCCACACTCCTCAGCTGTTAACATTATTATCCAGTTACTCATGCTTTGTCAATACAGGAAAAAAAGCGCTAAAGTCCTCATAGTTTGTCTCCTGATTCCTTAAATTATAATAGTAACATAATCTGAAAATTCTTAGAGCATATTTTCTCTTTTTAGGAATATGAAAGTCATTTATCACAGTATTAATAACTTTATAGACGTTATTAACGTTATTAATGTATTACTAACACATGCCAGGTGTTGTGATAAGTACGTAATTCATTTAATCCTCACAACAGCCCTATAAGGCAGGTGTTGCTATTTCCTCACATTATACATGGCAAAGGTCACACAGTAAATAATGGCACCAGCAGTCACACCTCAGCATCCTGACTCTGGAGGACTTGCTCTCACAGGACCACCCCACATCCCTGACTCCAGAAAATTTTAGATGGTGATCCCTACTTTAATCGTCAGGAGGGGCTACCTGGGCAGTGGCTGAAAAGAAGTCTTAAGATTCCATGATAATTGGTGACTAGAGTTAAGAATTATAGGCCAGTATGGTCTCTCTCTGTCTCTCTTACACACACACACACACACACACAAACACACACACACAGTGGGCTTATGTACTTAGGAGTTGACCCCTTTCCAGATGTTGATGAAATATTCTTTACCTTTATGCACATCCATACTGACAACGGGAAAGTTAAAACTGTGAACAAGAATGATATAGCCACCAAAATCCATCCACAAGGTCCCAGGCCTGCACTGGGGCTATCTGTGAAAACCAAAAACATACAGCTCTTATCACTGTTCTTAGCATGGTCCCCCCATCACCTTCATCCTTGCTATTCACTGAACACCAGCTGTTTACATGTATTTTCCCATCAAATCCTCATAAAAACCTTGAAGTGCAGGTGCTACTTTCCCTAATTTTTATTATGCAGTGAAGTGATGAAAGTAAGAGCCAATCCCAACTACCAAGAAGGTTACAGTTTAGCAGGCAAGATAGACAAACAGATCATTATAATTCTAAGTGCAGATATAGTGTCCGTTCAGCATATTTTGAAAACACAGAATAGGGGTAACTCACACCACACCGTTGGGATGGAGGTGAAAGTAGGGTGGGGTGGGGTGGGTAGGCAATGGTGATGGTTGTCAGAGGGGCTTCTTGCAGGATGTAATGGTTAAGGAAAATACCAATGAAAAGGGGAAGGAGGGCAAAGTGAATTTAAGCCGAGGGTACAGCACAATTAAAGGTGAAAATCATATGATACACGCATATAAGCTCATTTAGGTCCTCTTTTTAAAAAGGCCACCTGTAAAATATCTCACTGGGTATATGCACAATGTATCATCCATATTGGTTCTGATTTCTTACTATTATGAACAATGCTATAATGAACATCTTTGTACATAGCTTCCCTCTCACATTTCTAATAGTTTCCCTTTTCTGTAACATGGAATAGTTTTTTTCCTTCTTTTTTTTTTTGGCTGCGCCATGAGGCTTGTGGGATCTTAGTGCCCCGACCAGGGATTGAACCCGTACACTTGGCAGTGAAAGCATGGAGTCCTAACCACTGAACCGCCAGGGAATTCCCTGAAATAGCTTTTGTCTAATCACAAAGATAATACATGCCCCACTGCAAAAAAATTTAGAAAAGTATAAGAAGGGAAAAATCATTCAATTCAGAGATGGTAAATATTCTTCCAAACTTTCTATGTGCACGCACATTTTTCGAAGTACATAAATAAAATTTGTCACCTATGTTTCTCCCCTCTAGATATTGTTCTTTCACCTTTTTTAGCCTGTCGCTATGCATTTGTGCTTTTTCTGTTTTAGTTTTAATTTTTTATCAGTTCAACTTGCATAAAGTTAAAAAAGTCAAATAGTTCCACGAGTACAAGAGGGCGGTTCCCTGCTCACCTCTTCCAATTTCTTCTACTCAAGGCAACTGCTCTTTCGGCTGAGTATTTAACCCCCCTGTTTCTAAATAATACACTGGTTTGGTTATTTGTTGTTTTTTTCAGTTTTGAGCTTTATCTGTTGACTTTCTACCCCTCCCCCACATAAAATATACCCATCCTTTGAATTGCATCATAATTTTGGTTAGATCAATATCAAATTCTATATTTCATGAATATGCAAATGCCATTCAGAGCTAAGCCACGTAGTGAAGCATAATTCGTTTTCTTTTCCTGTACAACTTTTTTTCTTTCTGGAGTCAATGTCTGTCTTTTTCCCCTTTGCTTAGTTTTCAATATACTTATTGATTCAACCCCAAACGTTTCATCAATCGTCTACACCTCCTTTCAGCAGGCTCAGGTATTCTACCAATTTCACCTTCCAAAGAAGAGTCCTGGAGTCGTGTCTGGACCTATTCATGTTCCTGGTGCAGCAACCATCCCTCTGATCGCCTTTCACTGTCATCCTGGGAAACTGCCTTCCCTTCCTAAGTTGTGTTTCCCACTCTCTGTGTCCAATGTCTTCCTCGTTTTTAGTTTGTTTTTCCTTTCTGTGGGGGACAGAGGGACTGAATAGGCCGAGGGATAGATCGCTTTTCTTATCAACCACAGAAGGCGTCTGCTGTCTTTCCAGAAGCTGTTTTAATAATGGGAGGGAGGGAGGTGGTCAGAGGGGAAGAGGTAGGCCTGGCATGGGTTACTACTCAGATCAGGAGGGGCGAAGACAGCAGCAAGATGGGGCTTTGAATAAATAGGAGGCCAAGAAAGAAGCAGTGATGGCTGGGAGCACGAAGAAAAGACACACGTGGGTATCCAGGTCAAGTGCTCTAAAACATAAGATGAAAAACCAGAAATACACATGACTACTTTGGTTATACACGACTTTGTAGTTTTCCGATCCTGTGTCAGTGTCAGGTTAACATCCTAATGCGTACTTAAGTAAAAGTGAACTAAGTTAATCCTGGAGGCTTCTAAGTTGTCATTTTGACGGGTACAGACATGTTCAGTGAGAGAATACTCCAAGCAACGCCACTTCTCCACAGGTGGAGAAGCCCTATCAGGTGCTGTCATAACGGATATGAATCATAGCAGCCTTTTTAGACAGTTCGTTATACTTCATGCAGTGTAATAAATTACTTTAGACACGTATCTCATTTACTCCTTATAAAGCCCTGGGGAGTTAGGTGTTTTTAATTCCACTGCACAAATGAAGTAACTGAAGCAACATCTTTCCCAAGGTCACAAAATGGAGGACTTGGGATTCAAACACAGGTCTTCTCACTCCAAAGGCCACGTTCTAAATCAATTCACTCTTTGACCCTTTGCCTCTGAATTAAAAAAAAAAAAAAAAAAAAAATCCTTATTAAAGAAGTTGTTGTGTTTGGAGCACTTCCTCAAGACAGAATCCAAGCTGGGAAAGCATGGTAGGAGTTCCAAGAATGAATCTGATATTCTTACAGAGGAAGCCCCCTTAATTCCAGCTGTGCCTATTTATAGCAAGAGACAGTCTCAAGGCTCATTGCCAGCCTCAGGTCTAGGTTTCCAAAATGAAAGGAATTCCAAACAAGGAAGAGATGGGCCACAAATACTTATCTGACAGCATTTGGTGCTTTCTAAAATACTGCCCCAAGTCTCCCATATTCCAGGCAAAGCTCTGTGTCCTGATAGATGATAAACTCCCTGAGGGCAGGGATGTTTCTTTTTTATTTTTATATTCTCAATGTCTAGCACAGTACCTTGCAGAGAGTGGATATAAAATACTTAGCTAGCTTTCCAACTAGATATGTAATTTCTTGTGCATTTATATCCCTTATTAGATGAATTTCCCGAGAATAGGGAATGTTTAAGTTTCAACTTTCTGTGACTTCTTAGTTGTGCGATCTTTACCTCTCTGAACCTTTGTGTCCTTACTTGAAATAATCAGACTGGCCTTGCAGGACTGAGGCAGTGCTCAGGAAACACAGATGACAGTTTTCTGTCATTCTCCTATTTCACTCAAGTGTTCAATTTCCATGACGAAAAATGGGAAAATAGGTGGCTTTTACCCTTCTTGATAAAAGCCTCTGAAACTACTTATTTTTCCCTCACTTCATGCCTCCCTCCTGCCAGGCTAGGCCTGGACATTCAAAGACCTTCAAGAAGCTGATTAGTGAATCAAATTATTAAGTTATTGAATTATTATCTACATAAGGACAAACGGGAAAGTACAGCCCAGGTTTTTTGTGCTCAATTTCCACTATGTTAAAAACCCCAGATGAGTATACGGGATTTGAATGCAAATCAAGAGGAAGAAGAAATTAAGCGGATTTTCTGAAAACTGGACTTGGTCTTTTTTTGCGGTACGCGGGCCTCTCACTGTTGTGGCCTCTCCCGTTGCGGCGCACAGGCTCTGGACATGCAGGCTCAGCGGCCATGGCTCACGGGCCCAGCCGTTCCACGGCATGTGGGATCTTCTCGGACTGGGGCACGAACCCATGTCCCCTGCATCGGCAGGCAGACTTTCAACCACTGCGCCACCAGGGAAGCCCTGTCTTTCACTTTTCAAATGCTCAGCTAGAAATAATCCGAGCATACACACTGGAGAAATGGTGCTATTTCATAATATTTAGTGCCTTTAAAATGAAACGATCCCATTCTCAACCCTGAAACTCTTCCCCACCTGGTGATAGCTTAAAAAGGTGCATAAATCACATTCCTCAGAGAGGTGAGGCTTAAACTCCACCAGGCTGTAAACAAACCCTTAGTCATTTCCAGTCACTACAGCCCAAAGAGGAAAAGAAATCTCAGTTACTCCCCCAAATTTTATGAAATTCATTTCCTTCAAGATTCCCATTTATTACCCTGAGGACTGAATCCTCCCTCCTTCCTTTATGAGGTAAAAGACAAATAATGAACAATAGGTATTTCTGAGACATTTTGGTTGATATACTTGTTGATATTTGCTGGGTAGGAACAATCTTAAAGATTAGGGATCCCATGATACTTGGTTGTAAATAGTACTTTGCCATGGTTTAGAGTATTTTTTTTTCTTTTACTACCAAACTCTTTCCTGAAAACTGTGGTAGAATAAAATTTTAACCAAAGCGTGGTATTGAAAATGGATATGAGCCCATACATTAACATTTTTTAATTGAGCATTCAAATTGAG
Source organism: Phocoena sinus (assembly GCF_008692025.1). Taxonomy (NCBI): domain Eukaryota; kingdom Metazoa; phylum Chordata; class Mammalia; order Artiodactyla; family Phocoenidae; genus Phocoena; species Phocoena sinus. The sequence goes on along the minus strand of NC_045768.1, from coordinate 13,319,397 downwards.
CTTACCTCCAGGAAACTAATGTAAATTTTTAAAATATTACTTTTTTTTTCTTATTTTAAAAGTAAAATACTGTCACTATAACATTTAAAAATATAGTTTAGAATAGAGGAAGAAAAATAATCTATACTTTTATATCTCTGGATGGTGATTATTTTCTGCCTTGCTATTGGACACACAATATATATGTGTCCTTTTTTTTCAAAAATGAAATAATGGTATACATAATAATTTTAAATCTGTTTCCCCCCCTATATTGTGGACATTTTTTCATGTCAGGAAATACTCTTTATTATTAAAGGTTGAATAATATTCTATCGTTCCATATGATGAACATTTAGGTTGTGTCCAGTTTTCTCAATTAGAAACTCTTTTGCTTTGAATATACTTTCAGCAAAGTTTCCATACATCCTTATTGTGTAAACTAATTTTGCTGAAAAGATGAAATTACACAATTCTTAAATTTCTCTTATTCTGGAGGTACATTTTATTAACACCAATAATAACCATTTATTAAATGCCTATCACACGTCAGCCACAAGCTAACTCCATATATACATTATTTCTCATGTTTACAAAAATCTGTAAAGTAGGTATAAAATATTCCTTCCAGAGTCCCAAAGTACTAAAGCAAAAGAATTTCTGGGCAGAGACAAAAGAAAACAAAACAAAACCATGAAACAAATGGAAAAAACAAAACCAAGTTGTACAGTAATTTTTGTTGCAGTAAAATATTCTTTTCAAGATTATAACAGGCCTAATTTCAGAGTACTGCGTATTGTTAATGATCCCATATCAGCCGATTTCCTTTACGGTTGATTGAATTTGGCACTACTAGAAATCATGTGAAATAATAAATTCCATTTACCATTGGGACTCTATTCTAAAGTTCAAAAGATACGGGATTTCTTCTTCAAGCAAAGGCCAGAAACATACCTTCACGCAGTATGTGAAAATCTGACTGAGTCATACACATTACTACACAAAGAAAAGGTAAGCCAAAGAATTATTGAAATACCAACATTTAAAGCACAATCTTTTCCTTCCTCTTTCCCAGTATACAGGTGAAATGCTTCATGTTGTAAATTGCCAAAAACGTTGTTGTTTGGGTGGGGAAAGATAGCATGGCTAGGAATTTAGTCTCAAAAACACGTTATCTGGTTCTAATAGCAACTTTTAAGGGGTAACAGTAGGTCAAAACGAAAGGTCTTGGCATTTTTTGAGTTTTCTTAAAGCATATATATTCAGCATACAAGTGTTCTTTTTGGCCACAACTACTGCTCATTGGAGATTCCATGTCAAGGTGTGGTAAACTTTTCCTGTAAAAGGCCACAGAATAAACACTTAAGGCTTTACAGGCCAGAAAGTCGGTCTCAACCACTGAATACTCTGCAAAAGCAGTCACAGACTATACATATATGAATGAACACAGCTGTGTTCCAGGAAAACGTAATTTATGAACACTAAAATCTGAGTTTCCATATAAGTTTTCAAATCTTCCTCTTTTTTAAAAAAAATGTATAAATATAATAAAAACTATTCTTAGCTTGTGCGGCATACAAAGCAAGCAGTCGGCCAAATTTGGTCCACAGGCCATACGACTCATTCCAGTTCTATGTCATATAGTCATCTATTTGAGGAGGAGGACATCGTGAGTTAAAGAAGACATCTGATCTTTCTTCTGGCATTTCAAGTAAGGGTACAGTTCCCAGATTGCTAGTTTCTCTTCCCTTTCATTGTTTTGAAACAAGGTCTTTTTTTTTTTTTTTTTTTTTTTTTTTTTAAAACAAGGTCTTTAAAAGACCTGGTAAATAAGAATTCAAGGCGGAAACAGGCAAAAGGGCAGATAAAATATTTTATTTGAATATAAATACATCTTCAATTAATCAAAATTTTACTATAACTGAGTTTTTCAAATGACTGGGATTTTAGGAGAAAGACAGAAGGGAAGGAAATGATAGAAGAAAAGGCAAATAAGAGAAATGGAAAAAAGGAGTTAAGAGAAGAGAGACAACAAAAGTGAAGGCAGCATCCTGTAGAGAGAAAGATTCAAACAGGTAGAGGGGAGAAAAGCAGAGTTTAGCACATAGTAGGGTGTCAATAAACAGATGTTGAAAAAATGATGCTGTTTACTTGGCGACCGCAACTTGCAGTTCATTGGGCAGAGGCTTTGAAAGCAAACAAGCACACACCATAACCCATCTTTCAAAAGACTATTTTAATTAGGCATGGTTTACAGTTCTTTGAATGCCCTTAACCTTAAACCTCTAGGGAAGAAATTATGCTCTGGACTGGAGTGGCTACAGGCCAGATGGTATCAAGTTAAGAACCATGACTGAAGACCATAACTTTTCCGCCCTATTATAAACCTGTAGATACTAGATTAAAAGAACTAGTACTGATGAAGCATTATGTGACTTGAATTACAAAACTCAAAATGTGTTTACCATGAGATAGTAAGGAGAGGAAATGGACTAGTCCTTTTAAGAAGGATTTTCAATAAAAGTTGAAATAAAGGGAATGCTGTGCTTAGCTCAAGAAGAATCAGGAGGGCTTCTCTGGTGGCACAGTGGTTAAGAAACCACCTGCCAATGCAGGAGACACGGGTTCGAGCCCTGGTCTGGGAAGATCCCACATGCTGCAGAGCAACTAAGCCTGCGAGCCACAACTGCTGAGCCAGCGTACCACAACTACTGAAGCCCACGCGCCTAGAGCCTGTGCTCTGTAACAAGAGAAGCCACCGCAATGAGAAGCCTGCGCACCGCAACAAAGAGCAGCCCCTGCTTGCCACAACTAGAGAAAGTCCACGTGCAGCAACGAAGACCCAATGCCGCCAAAAATAAATAAATAAATTAATTTTTTAAAAAAAGAAGAATCAGGAAATTAAATAAATATAAATATTTTATTTCCCAAGCATCTTGAGGATTTTCTGTAGCTTTCCTTCATTCAGATATTTCTAGCCATAAAACAGGAGGAAAAAATAGGTGAGACTATCATCAATGATTTTAAATTTGAACCCCTGAGTCTTTAATAGGGTCCCCTCTCCTAACCTATAGCACTTCACCCTCTCTAAACACTACTTATCATACTTGTAATTATCTTATTCAGTGTCTTCTTCATGAGATTTTGGTCTTGTTAAAGTAGTACAGCATAAGGCTTCAGAGTTGGCTCTGCCACTTATTAGCTGTGTGATCTTTGGCAAGTGTCTTAGCTCTCTGTGCTTCACTCTAACCATCTAAGAGGGCTAATAAGAGTACCCCCTCAAGGGTCAGTGTGAAGAGTCAGTGAGCTATCACGGAAGACACCCAGTGCATAACAGATGCTTGAACAACATTTGTTAAGTAAACAGCTGTTGAATGAACTGAGGGATTCTGCTGGTTTTTGCTTGTTTGTTTTGTTTTGTTTTTGGCCGTGCCATGCGGCTTGTGGGATCCTAGTTCCCTGACCAGGGATTGAACCTGGGCCCTTGGCAGTGAAAGCGCAGAGTCCCAACCAATGGACCACCAGGGAATTCCCAGGTACTGCTGTTTTCTGGGGAGGGGAAGAAAAGGTTGAGTATTACAGAAGGTAAATGGACATTACATGTCTGCATACAGGATCCCAGAATACAGTTCATCAATTTTTGGTGGTGAGCATGCTGTATGGTAGGTAGATAGGAACAGAAATACAACGTTGTATTCGTGAAACTTATAAACCAATGTTACTTAAAAAAAAAAAAAAAAAATACAGTTCAGAATCGTCCTCTGTCCCAAAGCAGTGGTCATAATGCTTTCCCAAAATGTTTTCTTTCCTTTTCTCTTTTTAAAATCAGCCCTTTTCACCTGTGAGGTGAGAGAATTCAGGAAGGTAGAAGGATGGGCTGAATATGACCCATGTCTGGAAAGATAAAAATAGTTATGTTCAGAAAAACTGGAGAGAAAAACAATTTCATAATGTTATTAAGTTAATTAAATTTAGACTAGGCCTGAAATATACTAAACAGAACAAAACCCCCTCTCCTTCTTCAGTTTTGTTTTTTTTTTCCAGCTCTTTTACTTGGATATCTTAAAAGTAACTATAATTAGGTTTTTCTCATAAAAGTCTTTGGAGGGCAACATCATTTTCATTAAATAATGGGAAACAGAAGCATAAGGAAACTAGATCATGAGGTTTCCAATTCTTCAACTGAGGCTGAGTAGCTAAACAGTGGCTAAGAGCTTGGCGTTTTGGTGCCAGATTTCCATTCTACCACTAAATATTCTCATTAGTAAAATGAGGGACGAGAACAGTCATTATCTTCCAGGAGAAAATATGTAAAATGCTTGACACTTAGGAAGCGTTCAATAAATAGTAGCCATTATTTTTATCAGAACCTTAAGGTCATTACTGATACAGTTTATAGGAATAAACTTTGTATTAAGTGAATTGCCTTCTGGGACCTGAACACCATAGAGAAAATATCGACTAACAACCTGCTTGGGGACTCTGTCTCTGGAGGAGAAACAGACCACATTTGGGGAGGTAAGTTGGAGTCCTGAAGTTTCCTGGACCGTCTTTTATACAACTTTTTGTGCATAAATTTTAATTTCCTGTATAATTACTAGGCTTCCCGAATAGTCATTGTTAACCTTTTTTTTTTTTTTTTTTGCGGTACATGGGCCCCTCACTGTTGTGGCCTCTCCCGTTGCGGAGCACAGGCTCCAGACGCGCAGCCTCTGCAGCCAAGGCTCACAGGCCCAGCCGCTCCGTGGCATATAGGATCCTCCCAAACCGGGGCACGAACCTGTGTCCCCTGCATCAGCAGGTGGACTCTCAACCACTGCACCACCAGGGAAGCCCCCATTGTTAACCTTTTTATTCTTTGTTTTCCCCATTAAATAATATCTTAATAATTTACACTTTCAAGTTTCAAAAGTACATTCATATAAATTTTCTCATTTGATACTTAAAACCTTGGGAGCTAGATACCACAGTAAGATTAAGCCCAACATGAAGACGAGGAATTGACTCTGGAGACTGAGACTTCCCAAAGTGACGTAGGTAGTAAGTGATGCTACTGAGGTCTCAATTCAGATCTTCAAATTGGAGATTCCACTCTCATTTCGCTATCCTATACCATCCTACCATCAGTGCATATCTACAACTAGGTAAGGCTGGTATCTAATTTTCATTGTCTGATATTTTAGGACAGACACATTATTGCTCGTATCTTCAAGGCTAATCTAGAGTATAGAGGCTCAGAGTATAGACAAAGGTTCAAAAAGAATGGAGGAACGATTTGTGTGTTAACAGGCAACTGACACACACTTCCTTCTTTCTACTGTGACCGCTAACTGCTCTTTCCACACTTTCATAAGAGGAGATTCCTTAAGTACAGTATATTATCGTAACAATTATAATCCCCTTATTGGTAGTATGAACCCAGACAGTCTATCTGTATGAGGAACATGTCCACACCCTAAAATCAACAGTTTGGGTTGTAACAAACTTAATAAAAATAAACTGTAAACAGAAAAACATCTCCACCAACGTAAGCCAAACATTTAACAACTTGATCTACTGTATGGGTGTTTTTATCTCCCTGCTTCCTTTTACTTTCAACAAATTATTTTTGCAAATCTACTATGCACTTGACCCTGAACTTATTACAGTGATGGAAGGACACAATCTCTGCTTTCAGAAGCGCTCCTGGTCTAACACAGGTGATTATAATTGATATAATACCGTGCAATAAACATTATGACAGAGGTAGGCACAAGATGCCAGGCAGACACAGAGGAGAGGTGCTCATTTTTTCTGGTTACAGTAATTTTCAGGAAAACGTTTTCCCACATCTTCTTAAAAAGCAGACTTTGAATCCAATCTTTATCACTTTATCAACATTAAAAATTTTTTTCTTCAAAGCTGACCAGGTGATCAGTGACTCTGTCTTTTACAGTGTACAAGTTACACCATCAGGTGGAAACAATGACCAACTCTTGTAAATGCCAACTTTTGTAGACTTGGTTGTCATTTGAGTTAATCTATGACCATTGATGGTTTAACTCAGATTAATTATTAAATAAATTACAAAGTTCTCCCCAATCTGGTCGGCTGTAACAACTGAAATAAACAAATCAGTCCCTTGATTCTGCTTATTTTCAGGCGTTCTTCCGAAGGGATTTATTCTGTTGACATGGCTCTTAATTATAACCATACATTTCTTTGCAATCCACCTGCATTATTTCATTAGAAAGCGAATGCACTGGCTTTAAGAAAAACTAGTCTTGCCCTAGGTTTGGTCATATTTATATTCCTAAGACTGATTATCAGCAAAATCATAAAGGGGCAGTTTGGGCTTTTATATTCCATTGCTTCTCTCAGAAGCAGCCCTCTGGAGCTGTCTAGCCAGGGGGTCTTGATTGAAGCCAGGTTCCTTTGGGCTTTATTTACTGTCTCTCACCTTCAGTGAAGTACTGATGTTTGACAAGTTCCTCCTTCTGGGTATGCAATTTGGAAGCAGCTCTAGGATAGGTAAAATGATTTGGAAAATCAGCCCAAGTTTGAACCTCGTTCACAGGTGTGGGTGATTTTTCCACTCTGAGCCTCCGTTTTCTTGCTGTAAAGTGGTAGATAATGACACTCTCCTTGTGGAACTGCTAGAGGATTGCATTCGATAATGCTTTCAAAGCATTTAGGCTGTATTTGGCATATGGCAAGCACTCGATAAATTCTATTTAATAAATTCTAGTAGTGGTTTTCCTACCAGTGTCAGGTCTCTAAGGCGTACATTTTTAGAAAGGTGACAGCGGGACTTCCCTGGTGGCACGGTGGTTAAGAATCCGCCTGCCAATGCAGGGGACATGGGTTCGAGTCTGGTCCAGGAAGATCCCACATGCCGCGGAGCAGCTAAGCCAGTGAGCCACAACTACTGAGTCTGAGCTCTAGAGCCCGCGAGCCACAACTACTGAGCGCGCATGCCACGAGCCCGTGCTCCCCAACAAGAGAAGCCACTGCAATGAGAAGCCCGTGCACTGCAATGAAGAGTAGCCCCTGCTCGCCGCAACTAGAGAAAGCTCGCGCGCAGCAACGAAGACCCAACACAGCCAAAAATAAATTAAAAAAAAAAAAAAAAGGTGACAGCGACCAAGCAAAATTTTGTTTGTATATATGATTTTCAGAGGAAAGGGTGCACAGTTTTCAATAGATTTTTAAAAGACTTCTGTCTAAAAAGTAGTGTAGAATCAACAAAAAGAGTTTAGGAGTGAAAGCTGTTCTGTGACCGTGAAAGACAACTAACATTAAGTACAAAGATCATGTTTATTCCCGAAGAACTTCTACAGATTTCCCACTGCAGTTTCACCAAACTTCTAACATTGTCCTCACAGTCCTTTAGATTCCCACCAGGATATCAGGGTACAGATGAAAGGATCCCACCTACCTTCCTTTCTAGGAAGAGACAACTGACTATCAAAGAGGCCGGGACTGCATAATTTTTATACGGGCAGGTTTTAGAATCAGTCAAACCCATACTTCAAATATGACTCCATTACTTATAAACTGTGTGATTTTAAAGTAATTTAACTTCTCTGAGTATCAGTTTCTTCAAGTACATCCTCTCTGTCACACATCCTGATTTGGGAAAATAACTGTCCAAGGTACAGAAAAGAGGAAATAAGATTTCTGTAATTCTTTTGATGTTCCTGGGGAGGAACTAAAGACAAAGATTGCTGGGGAAAGGAAATGGGGACATATGGGATCGGTGGACAAGGCTGGCATTACAAATAATCAGAATAAATGAGTCCAGTATAGTGTTCTTTGTGGGGTGATGGAAAAGCCCACCCAGTCTCCTAAACTTCTTTCACTATGTTATTCTGTCTGAAATTCCATCCTGAGAAATAATTCCTTTGGATCACTAAGAGCCCCGGGGAGGCAACCAGTACTCCCAGGTGGGTTATTGCCTGTCTTATGAATCCCTCCTCCCCCGCAAGGATAGACAATAAAGGTTCTAGGTGATAGCCCTCTCAAGGGTACTAGACACAGGGCAACAAATTGAGTCACTCACACAATTTCTGCCTCAAGACTGGGAAGGCCCTGGTAGGGTAGGGAACTTACAGTTCCTTGTGAGGGACAAAAGTCCCCAAGGCGAGGTTTCCAGAACAAAGGAAGTTAAGTGGAGGGGGCAGAATGGGGAAGAAAGTGAAGCTGGAAAGAGATGCAGGAAGGATGCTAAAACAGACTTCCTTCTTTTCTTCCGCAAATGTGTCGGGAACATGTGGCGAACTACACAGGTCGGTCTTGCGGCTTAATAGGAATTGGCAGGGGTGGGGGGTAGGAGTTCTTTTTAGTTCGGGAGGACGGCGGCGCACTCTGGGGTGGGCGAGGTTTGGGTAAAGGAGCTGGCCTCCGATGGGGAGGGAAGGAAGGGGGAGTGGGGCGAAGACGCAGGCTCCCGGGTGTGGCGTGCAGGTCTGGGCCCGGCTCCACCACTCGCTGGCCGCCAGTCACTCAGGCACGTCCTCGTCCGCGTGCATGCCACGAGATAATGAGCGGAAAGCGCTGGCACAGGGCCTGGCATCTGGCAGCCGCTGGATAACGCGAGCCCCTGCTCTGGCTGTGGGCACTGGAGACGCGCCCTCTGTTGCAGTGTCCATAGTGTGCCGGGCACTGGGCTTGCACTCAGCACCCTAACATCCCTAAACCTGACCCCAGCCCGCGAAGTAGGGCTCGTCATTCTCAGCGTACAAGTGGGGAAACCGCGGTTTTGAGCAGCGGTTGCTCGGCTAAGAACATCCGAGACCTTCCTGGGACCTTTGGGCTAAGGTTCGTTCTCGAAAAGGTTAAGGGGCGGCGGGTGACCCCAAGGGCCTCGCCAGGGGCACAGGGCTCACCCGTGAAGGAGTCGGGAAGTCGCCGGGCTTGGGCTTCCGCTGATGGCCGCTTGTCAGACATGATGCCCGAACCGGAGTCGCTACTCTCAGGTCGCTGTAGCCAGGGCCGGAGCGGGAGCGGCGAGGAATGCCCGGAGGCGACCCAGGAGCCCGCGACCCAGCCAGCAGCCCCGCCCACTGCCCGCGGCCCGGCCAATCGACGCCCAGGACCGAGGAGGACACGCCCCCACCCTCCACCGCCCTCCCCTCCCGCGCGGCAGCTTCTGGGGAGCTTCCCGCTATCCAAGGGCTGAGGGGCGTGGCCTGAGGGGCGAAGGATCCCTGAGGCGGGGGTCCGGGCCGGGGGCAGCACCGGAAGGGTGGGGCGGTGGCGGAAGGGAGGGGCGGAGGCCACAGGGTAGGAATTGCGGCAGAAGAGACAGGGGAGGGGGTAGAGAGGATGGCCTGAGAAAAGGCTACGAAGAAGAAAAAGGCGCCCCTTCTGGGCAAAAGAATTAGAAGAAAATGGTGCCTTCCTTGGGCGGGGTAGGGTCTGAGTGAAGGGAGGAGGCAGAGAGGCACCTGTGTTGTGTGGCCAGAGTGAGGACGCCGCGCCCAGCCCTAGACTGGGAGCACCCATCGTGTGAGGGGAAGAAAGCGGCGCGACCACCCTCGAGCCCAAGGGAGTGAATTCGAGTGTGGTGCCCTTTATTCAAGTAAAATCCTTTCCGAGCCCTTGCCGTCGCCAAGCAGCGTGCTCTTTGCTAGGGGCGGAGCGGGCAAGGAGCAGACACGGGGCCCGCCCTCGTGGAGTTGACACAGGTAACAAGCAAGTAAACAAGTCATTATACTGGGGGAAGAGCGCGACGAAGGGCACAGGGGACTCAGAGGATAGCCGAGGGCATCTACTCTAGTTAAGGGGACAAGGGAAGGCCGCTGTAAGGAGGTGGCATTGAGGTGTGACCTGAAAGATGAGAAGGAGCCACCCTTGGGAAAGGGGACTGGCGGGGCGGGAGGTCGGAAAGGGAATCCCAGGCGGAGGGAAAAGCACAGGCAAGACCTCACGCTTTGTGCTGGGTGGTGGCTGAAACCTCACCTTTGAAAACCAGGCTGTGTTTTATTCTCGATAAAACTTGTCCGAATGCAAACCGTTCAAAGTATGGTGATGCACACAAGCAGGTGCACTTTTAAAAACATTTCATGCAGGAATAAATACAGATTCTCAGGAAGTTGCAAAGGCAGTGCAGAGAGGTTATAGGTATCCTCTACCCAGTTTCCCCAATAGTTTACGTCTTACTTATCTGTAGTATCAAAGCCAGGAAATTGACAGTGGCGCAAACGTATATATAGTTCTATGCCATTTTGTCTCAAGCATAGATTTGTATAACCACCACTACAGTCAATACAGAGCTATTCCATCACCACAAAGTTCTCCCTTGGCCTTGTAATATCTAACACTTTGTGGTGTTTGGGTAATTGAAATGGGAGACTTTCTAGTTTTAGGTCTGGAGCCTTGTGGTGGTCAGGGTAGAAAGTGGAGCACACACGATTGTTAACAGGTGTTAAGAGAGTGGCTGATCATCGTTGCTTTGGGGTACAGACACTAGTGTGTGGTTCACGGCTAATGCAGAGCTCTCAAGTTGATCTCCAGTCACATGTGGGAAAAGAACTGCTTATATTCCTGGGGGTGGAGTACAGCTTGTGCAGTCACTTGGTTTATAAGCCTTCTGGAGCAGATAAGGAGGGGAGTACAGTTATTTAATGATCCTTTCCCTCTAAATTATCCTGGAGAAAGTCCACAGCTTCATTTTTTCCATTCCATAGGCGAATAAGCCCCAGAGGCATGAACTTCCTGTTTATGCCGCGGTTCCCAGGAATGAGGAGCAAATGCACAGGCGGCTAATTAAACTTTTAATAAAGGAGGGTTTGATTACACATTGCATAATCAATTTGTGAAAAAGTATTTAGCTTGCCTTTTTGCTGGAAAGGAAAATATTTCAGAATGAATTTAATGTTTGTACTCCTGCCTGCTGCGTTGATTCAATTCTCAAGGCAATTCCAACAGCATCACTTCTGGAGAATTAGAAAAGAGGCTTCACCCTTTGGGACAAAGAATTTGGTAAACACTTGTTGGCCCTGGTTTCAGGTTGCATCAGTTCGGCAGCTAATTCCAGGCCCCAAGCTGAGAACAAGACTTGACTTGATTTTTAGATTACTTTCAGAATAGATCGGAATTTACAGATTTAGATTTTAAAACGCTGAATTTCACTTGCCCCTGAAACTGTTGTATTCTGGCTTTCTTATGCATATTATGTATAAATGTATTGATTAAATGTACTTTAAAAATAAATATTATTGTATCACCCTCTCCCTTTGGGGGAATTTCTAGTCCTAAAATTTCTTCCAGTAGTGATTAGAAGTTAGAATGTTTTTTGAGAACTTTATGCTTTAAAAACTGAGACTTATTATATGAAATTACAAATAATTTGAAGAAAGAAAGAATTACTTCTCCTATTATTGCCTCTAACAGAACTATTATCATTTTGGTGAATTTTTCCTCTAGCTGTTATTTAAAGTATATTTGCATATAAGTTAAAATCAGAGTATTTATTCCATATTTCTTTCATGTTTTATTTTGCTGTTATTTCCCTAGCATATTCAGGGTACCAAATTAAGTATTGATTGATGGTGACAGCGATGACATTAAGACATGGAGATGGGTTTGAGACAGACATGCACCATGAATTCATAATTGAATAAGTCAGAAGGAAATTTAATTAGTCTTTTTCCTGTGTCCACGTAAGAAATGCTTTAAGAACAACAGAGAAAAGTCCTTATTTATTTTCTTTTCCTTTAAATTATGATTCCAGGCTGTTCACAGTGACTGCAGTGAAATCAGCTAACCAAATGCTTTTGAGGGAACAGCAGTACCAGCAAGCTATGTCTGTATGTGGCATTTTCACCAGGATGGGTCTAACTAGGTTGATCTGTTTCTCTGTGTGGACTAATTCACTTTTATTGTATTACAGCAGCATTTTTGTCTTCTTAGCTCTTCTGTTCTTCAGGAAATTAACGGAACTGAATCATAACAGGAGTTTCACCAGTGGATTTTGTACATTTGGGCTGTGGCAGCAGACCAATTACACCACAGCACTTGGTAAGAGCTCTGGGTGTTTGTGTCCTCAGGTCTTATGAAAATAAAAAGCATTACTGAAACATTGGTGGTATTTAATAGAGTCATCTATGGCAAGAATTTTATTAATCTGCTTTATTTATCAGTTCACAAAGCAAATATTTGTTGAATACCTATTATGTGCCAGGCATCGTTGTAGGTGCCTGGGATAAAACAATGAACAAAAAAGACAAAAATTCTTGCCCTCATGGAGTTTTCTTTCTGGTATTCCTTTCCACATGTATTAGTTTGCTAGGGTTTACATAACAAAGTACCACAGACTGGGCGGCTTAAACATCAGAAGTATATTTTTCTTACAGTTCTGGAAGTGAGAAGTCCAAGATCAAGGTTCAGCAGAGTTGGTTTCTTCTAACGGGCCTGAGGGAAGCATCTGTTCCAGGTCTCTCTCTTTGACTTGTAGATAACTGTCTTCTTCCTGTGTTTTCACATCGTCTTCTCTTTGTACACTTCTGTGTCCAAGTTTCCTCTTCTTATAAGGACACCAGTCGTATTGGATTAGGGCCCACCCTAATGACCTCATTTTAACTTAATTACCTCTTTAAAGACCCTACCTCCAAATACAGTCACATTCTAAGGTCCCAGGGTTTAGGATTTCAACATGTGAATTTTGGGGGAACACAGTTCAGCCCATAATACCACGTATGACTATGGTGTATTCAAATCTTTGTCCTGCTTGTTTTCTCATATTAATATCTCTGAGGTATTCAAAGTCATGTATGTTTCCCTGTAAAATGTATCCAGGTAACCTATAATTATGAGTAATTATTTTTCTAGACATGATTTATTTTTAATAAATACTGAAAGTTCTTGGTTAGGAAGGATTACTCTGCTAGGAATGTTGCTCCATCTAGTGGCCGCTGTATTCAACTACTTCTGTCAAAGTTATAAAAATGAATAAAGGGGCACTATGTTGGAGAAAGGATTCTCTTTTCAACAGGCTATTATTCACAGGGCACTAAGGATTCATGATAAAAAATATTTTATCCATCACTGTATGTGGAATGAAAGAGAGGTCTACATAATGACACTGTTTTTAATAATTCAAGTAATATCAGTACCATCATTTACTATCACTACCAGTTACTGTTTATTTTTTATCTCCATGAGGAAACTGAGGCTTGGTTTACTCCCTTGTCCAAGATCTCACAGGCTATAAGTAGTGTTTGTTTGAAGTCTATAGGACTTCAGAGTGTAAGCGCTTAATCATTCAGGATAAATAAAAAGAAACAAAAAGACTCAAACATTTTGTAATGCATTCCTAATAAGTGACACATCTAAGCATACACCTAAATGAGTACTCACGTTTGTCTTCAATCTTGATATATACTTAACCTTTATCTTGAAATGATACTTTATTGTTCAGTGTTTGTATCATCGTTGATGTGCTGTGTCAAAGTGTGTCTGTCTGTCTTAGATAATGAATTTATAAAGGACACGATCAACAACCAGGTCAGTATTTATTTCATACCTTGAATTACGTCAAACATTTAAAATAACTAGTAAAAAGTTTGGACTCTTTTGGTAATTTTAAAGAATAATTTTTGTTTCTCTATTATACAGGTTGAATGCGGCAGCTAACTTGCCTGGAAACATCAGGAAACGCTTCTGCAGAAAGCTGAGTTCAGTAGGATAAATACAAGTTAGAAAAGGATGCCTTAGGAATACAGAGAAGCCCTTGTAACTGCATGGGAGTATGACAGTTTGACATTTTGGGAGAAATGTAAGTAGTCAGATATGCAGGGAGTGGGAGTGATAAGAGATGACAATGGACTAAAAGGCATATGCCAAACTGAGAAGGAAATTATGAAGCCATAAGTTATGGAAGATCTTAGCAAGAGAGGTGGAATGAACCCTTCTTATCAAAAGATCATGTAATAGACAATCTGAATAGGTCTTTATCTATTAAAGAAATTGAATAAGTAATAATCTTCTAAAACAGAAAGTCCAGGCCCAGATGGGGTCACTGGTGATTTCTACCAAACATTTAAGAAAGAAATTATACCAATTCTCTACGGTCTCTTCAATAAGATAGAAGCAGAAGGAGTACTTCCTAACTCATTCTGTGAGGCCAGGATTACTCTAATATCAAAATCAGACAATGACATTACATAAAAGAAAACTACAGATTAATATCTCTCATGAACATAGGTGCAAAAGTTCTCAACAAAATATTAGCAAATGGAATCCAACAGTGTATAAAAGAATTATATACAGTTACATATAAAATGGTGTAACATTTGAAAATCAGTCAGTGTAATCCATCACATCAACAGGCTAAAGAAGAAAAGTCACATGATCCTATCAATAGATGCAGAAAAAGCATTTGACAAAATCCAATAGTCATTAATCATAAAACTGAGTAAGGTAGGAATAGAGAGGACTTCCTCAACTTGATAAAGAACATGTACGAAAAACCTGCAGTGAACATCATGCTTAATGGTGAGGCACTAGAAGCTTTCCCACTAGGATCAGGAACAAGGCAACTCCTTTTCAACATCATATTGGAAGTCCTTGCTAATGAATAAGACAGGAAATGGAAGTAAAAGGTATACAGATTGGGAAGGGAGAAAATAAAACTGTCTTTGTTTGCAAAAGACATGACGGTCTATGTAGAAAGTCTGTACTTGTACTCTTACAGTATTATATAAGGAAGCAAAAGAAAGGAGGAAATTAAACAAACGAAGAAAGGGCCCAGAACAAATGGCTTCACATTTAATAATGGTGTTTTCTTATGTAGTTAACAATTGATATATGAACGTAAGGTTATTAAAATGAATGATCCCAGTATATTATTTGCGGCTAGCTGAGCGTAAAATATCTTCTCGCTATTCTTGAAAATTTTTTCTTGGACTTTAAGACATAATGGTTTTGGAGCTACTGGATACAGTTACTACATCATTGGGCATTTTATGGGTGCTATTTGTGTTGTACACTGTATCTTTACTTTAAAAAACCTTTCTTTAAAGAAGTTAACAGTGATCATTTCGATACTAGCTATTAAGTAATGCAAGCATAGTAATGTAGCATTTGATTATTGTGCCTGTGCTCCCCGTCTTTTTACAGTACTGCATTCCCGTAGGTCATGATAAGTAATCACTCATGTTACCTTTTTGCATATTGCCTATCTCCATTTATAGAAGAGGCAAATGAGTGAGGCAAATAGAGGTGTGGTTAAGATCACAGGCTCTGTGCCTCCATTGCCTGTGTTAGAATCCTTGTTGCACCATTCCTAGCTCTCTGACCTTGGGCAAGTTATGGAAGAATAAGTGAAATAATCCATGTTAAAGCGCTCAGCACAGTGACTGGCACATAGTAAGCACTTCATAAGTGTTAGTGGTTACTAAAAGTAGTTGTATATTACACAGACATTATATACTATTTTTATTATTACAACAAACAATGACACCATGGATTTAAACTTAGGTAGCTCGACCCTAAAGCTCCCCCGTTTCCCTCTATCAACACCGTCTCTGTAAATTTTACTCATTGATGAAGACAGAACTGATTCTCTTTAAATTGCTTTGGCCTCCGTGAAAGAAGGTTTGCCAGTTTATCAGTCCAGATAGAGTAATTATGCTGCATTAATGAACAACTTCCATATTTCCATGATTTTCCACAAAAATCTTTATTTCTTACTCCCATTTCATGTCCTGGGATGACAGAGGCTTTTTTCATCATAGTCACCCAGGGATCTCAGCACATTTTAACATGTGCTTCCACCATCACAAGGGAGGGAAAAGGGGATGTGGTGACTTGTGCACATGTCTCTTGAAGTCTTCTGCTTGGAAGTGACACATGCACTGATGCTTATATTTCATTGGCCAAAGCAGTAACACAGCTGGTCCAACTTCAACGAGCAGGGGAAAGTGCAGTTTTCTGGGTTTAGGAAGAGAGAATTAGACATCAGTGAGCAGCATTAATAACTACCAGACCAACAATTTGAATTTTTTTCAGTTTCCTAAGTTGATATTTATCTTTTCAATTTCTAAATCTGCCCCCATCCTTTCTTATGTATACAGATCTTCCTCAACTTATGATGGGGTTATGTTCCAGTAAACCTAAGTTGAAATCATAAGTTGAAAATATTATAAGTTGAAAATGCGTTTAGTACATCTATCCTACTGAACACCATAGCCTAGCCCAGCCTACCTTAAACGTGCTCAGAACACTTACGTTAGCCTGCAGTTGGGCTAAATCATCTCACACAAAGCTATTTTATAATACAGTGTTGACTGTCTCATGCGATCTATTGAATACTGTACTGACAGTGAAAAACAGTATGGTTGTCTGGGTACAGAATGGTTTTAAGTGTATCAGTTGTTTCCCCTTGTGATTGTGTGGCTGACTAGGGGCTGTGGCTGCCCAGCATCAAGAAAGAGTGTCGTCGCTAGCCTGGGAAAGATCAAATTCGCAATTCAAAGTACAGTTTCTTCTAAATGCATATTTTCATGCCATTGTAAAGTAAAAAATCGTTGAGTTGAACCATTGTAAGTCAGGGATGTTGTATAGATTCTTCAGGAAAAAGCCTAAGTATAGTTTCAGAGAAACACCTTTCAGAGAGGTATATCAGAGTTATCTGGAGACTTTTTCAAGGTCATGTGCCCAAGGCCCACCCAAGAATGGAAATATCTATAGGTCAGGCTCTGGGTGTGTATCTTTTGAAAAAGCTCCCCAGATGGTTCTGGTTTGCTCCCTGTTGTGACTATGCAATTGTAAACTCATATTTGTTTTCAAGGGTTGTCCTTAAGACAGATGGGAGGAAACAGAGCCGAAAGGGTCAGAAAGAGGAAGGCATCAGGAAGGCACTATGACTCAAGTGTAGCAGGGTTCTCAGCTCAGGCTGAAGCTGTGCTCACATCACAAGTCAGTATATCTGGCTTCTGGCAGGGGTAGATGACTCCAGGGTTCCATTTACATAAAGGAACACCAATCCTCATGAGAAAGACCTCACTTAAGTTAAGGGAGACTTGACCCTGCCCCAACTTTTTATTGAAAATATGTTTTTCAGAAGATTAAAAGAATTTACCCACCACTTAATTCAGTAAGTGCTAGCATTTTGCCATATTTGTTTATTTAGTTATTTTTTTGACATCCACTGATGGTTGTTGCTTGAATCAATTATTTCATGGAGGGGCGGGGGTGCCAAATGGTGATTTTCTGATTCTCCCATTCTTTCTACATTTATTATCACTGTCTAGCATTCTTCAATAAAGAGGAGCTTTCCTTTATCAACTGGAGATGAATTAAGTTTTTCCTAAAAAGGCAGAATAAATAATATGCTTAATTTTTTAAACTAGGGAAGATTTTCAGGAGCCTATGTTTGATTGAAGGACATTTGGCCAGCATTGTAGTGGACAGATGATCTGAGTATAGCAGAGGCTTATGCATTTAGTTCTACAGCCCAGCTCTCAGAGTCAGAATGATAGAGCATGGTAGCTAAAGTGGAAAATGGTGTAGGAATTATAGTGGCTGTAAACACTGAGAACAGAAAGTGTCAATAGCATCAGTTGCAAGGCTTGGGAAGTGTTAGAGGACAGGACCCATGGCACAGACATCGGCAAGTTCCATCAGGACTGGTAACCTGTTGGTGGGGTCCCAGTAGCTAGCTATAGTACCGTCGGTGGCCACGGCAGCATGGCTGCTGTTTTGTTCATTAGCAACGCCAGGAAACAGCAGCAGCAGAAGAGCAAATGGCGCCAACCAAGTGGGTGATCAGAGGATTTTTCTGTAGAGCATCCCATGAGGCAGCCATTGGGGCACCCAAAGCTGTGCAGGGAAACTGGAGCTCTTGACGTGCTGGTAGAGTCCAAATCTGGAGTCAGAGACATACGGATTTGGGAGACTTAATTACTTTACTCTTGGGCTGGTGTGATCTGGGGAAAAAAGTGCTGCATCTTACCAAGAACAGAAAATGGTGAAGAAAGGGTTCTTTTTAGGCAAAGGAAACTCAAGGGATAAAGTGATGTATACAATTCAAAAGGCAGGGAGATGATGGCAGGTGGATTAGATGAAGAGGAAAATCCAAAGATACCAGTTGACTAGTTGAGGAAGCAGGGAATCCATCGGTATTTCATGACAAGCTTAGGGAAGCTAACACCTGGCAGAAGTCCGTAGTGCATGGATGGCTGAAGGGCCAGTTTTCTGATCCACAAGTATATCTCTCTCCATATTATTCAAATCTTCTTTTCTGCTTCTCAGTGCCATGTGATTTTTTAATAGTAAACAGTTTCAATTAAAGAAAAATTAAAAGTTTATTCCTGATAGAATCCACATACCCTGAAGAGTTAAAATGGTCTGAATATAAGGTTTCTTCTAATCTGTACTGAACATAGGGGTTGTGGTTAATAAAAGTTAGTCAAACCACATATAGGAAGTAAACTAATGATTGCTTTTTCCTTCCACTTTTAGGTTTTTTTTTATTTAAGGGAAGGCCGTTTTTATTAAACTTGTACATTTTACTTCTTCCTTTGAGAATCCTAATTAAAAAACATGTTTCTGCTTACTTTAAAAACAAAACAAAACAGAAAACAAAGGAACTATTAAACATTACTTTTGTGATCGGAAGGAGACAATATGGATTCAACGTAAGCTAAGAAAACTAATACGTGGAGCAAAGAAATAAATCGAAGAGGAACCAACTCCGATCTAGGGCTAAGACATTTGCAACGTGCACAGCCCTTCACTAAGAGAATTTCCAGAGCAAACCCATCCCGGGAGACCAGGAGCAGCCCTCTTACCTTCTGGATTAACAAACAGACCAAAAGCCCTAATGATCAAGCAAATACAAACCAATCACTCTATTTGAAAAAGCACAGATGCGTTCAACACTTGTCTCCCCTCCCTTCCCAGATTCTCTTCATTAACGGGGGATTGAGGAGGGCAGCCCCTTGGCGACAGGGCATTCACAGGACGTAAGTGTTCTTCACCAGCTGCTCTTTGTCGTCCCCAGAGCTCCGCACAGTGCGGGGGGCGCGCTCCTGGTTCCTCCGCGCCACCCTGATCAGGCGGACCACGGAGGCTCCCAGCAAGAGCGTCAGGACCATCACGAGCAGCCCTGCCAGGACCACCGCTTTAGTGCGGGCCAGGGCAGGACACAACTGCTTGCCGAAGCGGCGCTGCACGCACTCCTCCTTGGAGGGGTGGCTGTTTTTATTGCCCCGGCATCCGCCGTAGGTGTAGTTATCACAAGAGGAGTTCTCGGCATTAAAGTACCAGCGTGGGAAGGATGCGCGGCAAGCCCCAGGAACGGCCTTGGCAGTGCAGTATTCTTCATAGTTGAACATATCATATCACTGGACAGATCATCAGAATCCTGCCTTCCGGGAACACTTGGGACAGAGGAATCTGCTCCATTCCTGGACAGGTCATCGATGGTGTTTACTGTGACACCAGCACACTTTGCAAGACACTCCTCCTTGGTCATGGAATTATTGTCATTCCCTCCACAGCCTCCGTACACAAACTGCTGGCAGGATCCGTCAGTGACGTTGTACCACCACTTAGGGATGGAGGCCGGGCATTTCCCCACACTCTTCGAAACTCGGCAAAAGTCTGTGCAGCTGTGTGTGGCTGGAGAAACACCTCACTCTTAGTAGGTGCCCTTGCTTCCATGGACGCCACATTCTCCGTCGGCCGCCTCAGCGGGAGACGAGCAGCGATGCCAGCAGGGTGAGGAGTGCCCAGTACCGCCTCAGCCCACACAGCTGCGCCATGAGGGGCTCCACCCCTAGGATTTTTTTTCTGAAATATAAAAACAAAGTGACTTTTTGTCACACTTCCCGTAAACATTGGTTTATCCATGGAGAAATGGAAACTTTTTCTACTGGAAGAAGGTAAGCTGAGAACTACTGCTGTGTTTGGTTCTATTTTTATTATTTATTAATCAAATATACATAGACTGAAAGGAAAATAAAAAACAAGCTATGCATTAAATCATGGCAAACAGTCTATTGTAATCTGCATTTCATAAAATTAAGGAGTGATTTCATACAAATCCCCTCAAAATTAATAAAATTAAATTATGCTTAGCATTCAACTAAGTGATTGTAATTCAGCATAGTGGAACCATCTTTTTTTACTATAAAAGCTACCATGTGTTTATGGAATGGCAGTACAGTAATTAGTAAAAGTGTTGGTTTTGTCAGTGATTTTTTCCCCTTGAGTGGAATTAATCAGTTTTTATACTCTGTAAGCAGTCATTGAATCATTCTTAGCTCTGTGTCAGGTAATTTAGTCAGGTGATGAAATCATCACAAGACTTTTTTGAGAGCTCTAGACCTTCCAAAGTGGCAGAAAGTTAATTGTTGCCTCAACAGTACTAACAGGGGCATTGGGCATGCACAATTTTGTGGCTGCAAGGAAAGTGAGCAGCACAGTGGTGGTATTTAGTGGACTTCATGTTCAGAAGAAGCCTCCTCCCAGAATCCATCATGTAATCCTTAATTTCGAAGCAGGTGAATCACAGTACTAACCAGAGAGCAAGTGAAGTGCAGAAACAAGAGCCGAAGATGTTCTCTAAGTCTTTTTTTAAAAAATTTATTTATTTATTTTTGGCTGCGTTGGGTCTTCGTTGCTGCGCACGGGCTCTTTCTCTAGTTGCGGTGAGCGGGGGCTACTCTTTGTTGTGGTGTGCGGGCTTCTCATTGCTGTGGCTTCTCTTTGTTGTGGAGCATGGGCTCTAGGCGCCTGGGCTTCAGTAGTTGTGGCTCGCAGGCTCAGTAGTTGTGGCGCATGGGCTTAGTTGCCCCACAGCATGTGGGATCGTCCCAGATCAGGGCTCAGATCCGTGTCCCCTGCATTGGCAGGCGGATTCTTAACCACTGCGCCACCAGGGAAGACCTATGTTCTCTGTCTTGAAGTGATCTTAGGCAGTTTGTAAATTGGTGTATATTGTCTTCAGCATCCTTTCACTTCTCTTATCTGCTTCTCTTCTACTTCATAGTGCTTGGTGCTAACTACCCTAGTTACCACGTTGCCCCAGTCCATTCAAGCCTATCTTCTCCTGTCAGAGCTCTCTTTGCACCAAAATTACCTACATTCCTGTTTTGGAGAGTCTCTGATATTAGAAAAAAAGTAACTTTACTGTAGTGATTTGCCCTAATGAGTACATGGATTATTAATAGCCAACCTCTTAACATTTTCAGATATAATTGTTATTTTAAAGAAGAATGCCTGTTCAAATGAATTTAAATTTGAAAGAATTTCTTTCATTATTAGGATGTAAAAAAAAAATTCAGGCCGTTTCAAGAGGGCATTTTTGGGGAGGATAGGAGTGAAAGCAGTTTGGTTATCTCTTGGAGACCAGTACTGCGTGTACTTAGAAACGTAAGCTATTCAGCCTTTCCACAGTTTTACTTCCCTATGTGAAGAGCCTATAAGTTCTTAAGCTCTCAGTTCTTTCACACTGTCTCTTTTGACGATGGTAGCAGGGATGTTGGTTTTATTGTATGAGTTGTTTGAAAGGTGTTTCCTGTACTTTGGTAACTAGGTTACTAAGTATCTTTGTTATATTAGGTCTCTGTCTTGAGAGACTTAGTTGAGGAGGAAAAGCAGATGAAGAAAACATATGTAATAAGCACTTTAATAAAAAGTTTCTTAGAGAAATTGACATTTGACTTTACCAATTAATTCAACAAATATTAACTAGGTGCCTGCTATGTGCCAAGTACAGCCTGGGTGCTGGGAATACAGTGATTTATAAGATAGGCTTGGTCCCTGGCTCCATGGAGCTTACTATCTAGTGGTTCCAGACAGTGGGCTGCAGGCAACATGTCCTCAGGGAAATGGTTATTACATAGAGGTCAGACAAAATGCAGAAACTTTCTTTCATATTCCATGATGGTAAAGTGGCATTCCGTATGCAGTGGAAAAATAGCCAATCAAGTTATTTTGTATGATTATATGGAACTATGTACGCACTGAGGAGGAAGCTCTGGGGAATCAGATAGCTGTTGCCATAGTTCAATTTAAAGGGGAACAGGTGTGATTAAACCATGATGGTGCCTTTAATCGCATGGGGTAGTTTAAAGCAAGCAGGTGACATACTCAAATTGCAAAAGTGTTGCCTTAATAGAATAAAACTCAAAAGCCTTTATGGGATAGTGTTGTAAAAATCTCTTATTGCTTGTAGTCATAGGGCTGAGGTAACTGAAAACCAAATTCAGAGACTGATTCTGTGATTTGGTAAATTATATTAGTATGTGAATCCACATACTTTGCCAAGCATTTTATATGAATGTCAGGTTAAGCTAAATTAGGGAAGAGTGGGGTCTTGACAAGTGGAATAGTAGTATATGAGAGACATCAAAGCTTAGAGAACCCCAAGCTCCTAGATTTATCTAAAACAGACTTCTCAGCTGTGGCACTATTAACATTTTGGAATGGATTATTTTGCTCTGGGGGGCTGCCCTGTGCATTGTAAGATGTTTAGTAGCATCCCTGGCCTCTATCTACCAGATGCCAGTAGCACCCCAGCCCTGAGTCATGGCGATCAAAAATGTCTACAGATATTGCCAAATGCCTGCCCCCCAGGTGAGGCAAGGGAGGAAATTGCCTCTGCGTGAGAAGCATTGGATAAATGTTACCTGTTGTGCAAACCTTGCCTAAGGAAACCATGACTCATTGAGGGAGAAAACTGAGAAGTCGTCTCATGCTCCATCTCTCATTATTGCTTATCTGGTAATTCAAACTTAGCGTTTTGTTTAAATCATATTAACCATTTTATAAAACTAAAACAAATTACAATTCTAGAATTAGTATCCATCTGTCAGTGTGAAATACATAGTTTGCTTCACACTTGTTATATCTAGACATATATACACAGAGACTTAAGAGTAATATGAATTATTTAATATTACAAAGTGTTTCTCGGTTGCTGTGTATAATGGTATTGAATAGTATGCTAATTAGTGCATATCACTGGATACTCCAGCTAGAATTTGAAGTGAAATTTAAAAAGATGGACCTCCGACACTCTTGAGACTTTAATATGCAAGTATCTATTTCATCTGTGCTCTCAGAAAGATTGTCAAACTAATTAATTTGTATTTTCTCTTACCGAAGTGCTTCTGCTGTTCATATTCCTTCTGTAGCAAAGTCTGTGTTTGACAGCAGAAGCACAACCCACACTCCTATACAGCATTCAGGGACAGTCACCTTTTATTTAGAGGAGAAAGGAGGACAGGAGCAAGCGATGGGGAGAAGCATCTTCAAATGAAGTTAGTGTCACAAAAGGGACATACTTAAGGTTATAGATTGCACTGTGCCAGCACTGGGTGCTGGACCTTGATTGATAATGATACCCATGTGTTCTTTCATGAATTTATTCTCTCCATCTCTCTGATTCATAGGGTTCTCTAACAAGTGGGGCCCAGGCACTCAGTTCTAAGGCTGGCGTCGGGTCTTATCATTCAGTGTGCACAGTTTAGGTCCTGCTCCTGATTCCCAGTAGGGTACCTGCACCACAGCTGTTCAGTCATTCTGTATTTACCAGTTCCAGTCTTCTGCAGGAAGAGTTAATGCCATGAGGGAGGGGAAGTAGAGCTCTATCTCCTTTCCTCCATTTTATATTTTTATATCTTTTTATTTTGAAATTTTAGATTTACAAAAAAGTTGCAAAGATAGTACGGAGTACCTGTACACACTTCCCCAAGCTTCCCCAAAAGGTAACATCTTCCATAATCAAGCTGCATTTACCAAAACTAAGAAATTAACATGAGTACAATACTGTTGAGAAAACCACAGACTTTATTTGGAGTTTACCAGTTTTTTCACTGATGCCCTTCTCTGTTTCAGGATATTACACTGCATTCAATCATCATGATCTCTTAGTCTCCAAGCTGTGACAATGTTTTGGTCTTTCCTTGTCTTTTGTGACCTTGGCAGTTTTGAAGAGTACAGGTCAGGTGTTGTAGGCTGCCCTCTTTTTGGGTTTGCCTGATGTTTGGGTTTGTCATGATTACATCAGGAATATGGATTTGGGGGAAGAATGCCACAGATGAACTGCCCTTTTCACTGCATCGTATCAGGAGAACATGACACCAACATGACTTGTGACTGGTGATCTTAAACTTGAGTGCTCACGTGGCTAAGGTGGTGTCTCTGGGTTCTCTCGTTACCTGTGTCTCTCTTCCCATACCCTAGTCTTTAGAAGAAAGTCGCTAAGCTCAGCCCACACTCAAGGGTGGGAATGTACTTTATTTTTTAAATTAATTTTTATTGGAGTATAGTTGCTTTACAATGTTGTGTTAGTTTCTATTGTACAGCAAAATGAATCAGCTATACATATAAATATATCCCCTCTTTTTTGGATTTCCTTCCCATTTAGGTCACCACAGTGCATTAAGAAGAGTTCCCAGTGCTATACAGTATGTTCTCATTAATTACCTATTTTATACATAGTATCAATAGTGTATATGTATGTCAGCCATAAAAGGGAACGAAATTGGGTCATTTGTATAGACGTGGATGGACCTAGAGAGTGTCATACAGAGTGAAGTAAGTCAGAAAGAGAAAAACAAATATCGTATATTAACGCATATATGTGGAATCTAGAAAAATGTTATAGATGATCTTATTTGCAAAGCAGAAATAGAGGCACAGACATAGAGAACAAATGTACGGATACCAAGGGGGAAGGCGGGGTGGGAGGAATTGGGAGATTGGGAATGTATTTTAAAACTGCATTCTATCAGTCCTTATTTAATATCCCTTCTTGCCCTGCCCCCCTCCCCCCACTTCCAAAATTCCACTTAGTTCCTGAGCCTTTGGAAGATTCTGTGATATACATCAATTTAGTTCTTGGCTTTCCCCACTATATCCTAAGTCACTTTTCCACATTCCAGCCTTAATATTTTGTTGCTATTGTCTCTTCTTCTCTTCTCTCTGGATTTATAGGTTTATGAGTTAAAAAAAAAATCCCTTTACCATACTTTCAGTGGAGCTTCAGAGGAAGTGAAATTGAATTATTATACTCAATCTGCCATCTTTATCTGGAAGCCTTGGGGGAAACATTTTTTAATCATCAATACTGACACTTAATCTGTGTTATTTGCCATTTCTGTTTGTCATAATTCTACCATTGATATAATCCATGGAATCACTGAATGCTTTTTTTTGGTACCATTGTTGTGTTTCATAAAACATTGTGATCAGTCAAGAAACTCAGTTCACAGCTAGAGAAGTAAGGCTTCTAGTATTGGTTGATGTGATTGGCCCTGATTATCAAAGGGTTACTGTATTAGGGTTATAGTATTAGGGTTACTGTTATAAAGCTAGCGGCATCTGGATGCTTTCTTTTACATGCCCAGTTATTAAGTTTAACAAAAAACAAGGCAGGCTTAGACACCTCAGGAATCAAAGGTGTCTAAGGGTCAGTTGACTAGGCAAAGAACTTTAACTGACTTACACTAGCCAAAGGCAACCAAAGCTTGAATTGATGGAGGAAGGGAGTTAACATATCCACTATGGCTTCTTTACCATTTGTGTAAATGAGGACTGTAGCTCTCCACGTATATGCTCTCTTTCTCTCTCCCTCCCTTGGCTTTCACCTTTCCTCTAATTTCTTTTAAGAATTTTAAAGAGCAGTTTTAGGTTTATGATAAAATTAAGAAGAAGGTACAGAGAGTTCCCCTATACAGGCATACCTTGTTTTATTGTGCTTTGCTCTATAGTGCTTGCAGATACTGTGTTCTTTTACAATTGAAGGTCTATGGCAACCCTGCATCAAGCAAGTCTGTTGGTGCCATTTTTTCCAACAGCATTTGTTCACCTAATATCTCTGTGTCAATTTTGGTAATTTTCACAATATTTCAAACTTTTTCATTATTATTACATTTGTTGTGGTGATCTGTGATCAGTGATCCTTGATGTTAGTATTGTGTAATATTTATTTGGGGGAGCCATTAACCATGCCCATATATGATGGTGAACTTAATTGATAAATGCTGTGTGTATTCTGACTGCTCCGCCGACTGGCTGTTCCCCCATCTCTCTCCCTCTCCTCAGGCCTCCCTATTCCCTGAGACACAACAATATTGAAATTCGGCCAGTTAATAACTTCACAGTGGTCTCTAAGTGTTCAAGTAAAAGGAAGGGTTGCACGCCTCTTACTTTAAATCAAAAACAAGAAATGATTAAGCTTAGTGAGGAAGGCACATTGAAACCAAGGTGGGCCAAAAGCTAGGCCTTCTGCACCAGTTGGCCAAGTTGTGAATGCAAAGGAAGTGTTCTTGAAGGAAATTAAAAGTGCTATTCCAGTGAACTCACAAATGCTAAGAAAGTGAAACAGCCTTATTGTTGATGTGGAGAAAGTTTTAGTGGTCTGGATAGAAGACTGAACCAGCCATAACATTCCCTTAAGCCAAAGCCTAATCCAGAGTAAGGCCCTAACTTTTCAATTCAATGAAGGCTGAGAGGTGAGGAAGCTACAGAAGAAAAGTTTGAAGCTAGCAGAGGCCGGTTCATGAGATTTAAGGAAAGAAGCCATCACTATAACATAAAAGTACAAGGTGAAGCAGCAAGTGTTGACATAGAAGCTGCATGCAGCAAGTTTTCCAGAAGATCTAGCTAAGTTAATTAATGAACGTGGCTACACTAAACAACAGATTTTCAGTGTCAACAAAACAGCCTTATATTGGAAGAAGATGCCATCTAGGACTTTAATAGCTAGAGTGGAGAAGTCAATGCCTGGCTTCAAAGCTTCAAAGAACAGACTGACTCTCATGTTAGGGGCTACTGCAGCTGGTGACTTGAAGTTGAAGCCAGTGCTCATTTACCATTTTGAAAATCATAGGGCCTCCCGGAATTCTGCTAGATCTACTCTGCCTGTGCTGTATAAATGAAACAACAAATACCAGATGACAGCACATCTGTTTACAACATGGGTTACTAAATATTTTAACCCCATGGTTGAGACCTACTGCTCAGAAAAAAGGATTCCTTTAAAAATATTACTGCTCTTTGGCAGTGCACCTGGTCACCCAAGAGCTCTGATGGAGATGTACAATGAGATTAATGTTGTTTTCATGCCTGCTAACACAACTTCCACTCTGCAGCCCATGGTTAAAGAGTAATTTCAACTTTTAAGTCTTATTATTTAAGAAATACATTTCATAAGGCTGTAGCTGCCATAGATAGATATTCCTCTGATGGATCTGGAAAAGTAAATTGAAAACCTTCTTGAAAGGATTCACCATTCTAGATGCCATTAAAAGCATTCATGATTCACGGGAACCGGTCAAAATATCAACATGAACAGGAGTCTGGAAGAAGTTGATTCCAACACTCATGGATGATTTTGAGGGGTTCAAGACTTCAGTGGAGGAAGAAACTGCAGAGGTGGTGGAAATAGCAAGAGAACTGGAAGTAGAAGTGCAGCCTGAGGATGTGACTGAATTGCTGCAATCTCATGATAAAATTTTAATGGATGAGGAGTTGCTTCTTATGGATGAGCAAAGAAATTGGCTTCTTGAGATGGAATCTACTTCTGGTAATGATGTTGTGATGATGGTTAAAAGACAACAAAGGATTTAGAATATTACATAAGCTTAATTGACAGCAGCAGGGTTTGAGAGAATTGGCTCCAATTTTGAAAGAAGTTCTACCGTGGGTAAAATGCTATCAAACAGCATTGCAGCCTATAGAGAAATTGTTCATCAAAGGAAAAGTCAATTGATGTGACAAACGTCACTGTTGTCTTATTTTAAGAAATTGCCACCCCAACCTTCAGCAACCATCACCTCGATCAGTCAGCAGCCATCAACACTGAGGCAAGACCCTCCACCAGCAAAAAGATTACGACTCACTGAAGGCTCAGATGATGGTTAACAATTTTTCTTTAGCAATAATGTATTTTTATTATTTTTTTTGCGGTATGCGGGCCTCTCACTGTTGTGGCTTCTCCCGTTGCGGAGCACAGGCTCCGGACGCGCAGGCTCAGCGGCCATGGCTCACAGGCCCAGCCGCTCCGCGGCATGTGGGATCTTCCCGGACCAGGGCACGAACCCGTGTCCCCTGCATCGGCAGGCGGACTCTCAACCACTGCGCCACCAGGGAAGCCCTCAATAATGTATTTTTAAATCAAGGTATGTACATTGTTTTTTTAGACATAATGCTATCGCACACTTAATAGACTACAGTATAGAGTAAACATGACTTTTCTATGCAATGGGAAAATAAAAAAATTCATGTGACTTGCTTCATTGCGATATTTGCTTTATTGCAGTGGTCTGGATCTGAACCCACAACATCTCTGAGGTGTGCCTGTACTCCCTACCCCAACATATGCACAGCTTCCACCATGATCAACATCACTCACCAGAATGGTACCTTTGTTATCAAGGATAAACCTACACTGACACATCATAATCCCCCAAAGTCCATAGATTACCTCAGGCTTCACTCTTGGTGTACATTCTGTGGGTTTGGACAAATGTATAATGACATGTATCCATCATTATTATATCATCCAGAGTATTTTCACTGCCCTAAACATCCTCTGGGCTCCACCTATTCATCCCTCCCTCCCAGACCCTGACAACCACTGATCTTTTCTTGTCTCCATAGTTTTGCCTTTTTCCAGAATGCAAAGTAGTTGAAATTATACAATATGTAGTCTTTTCTCATCTTTCATTTTCCTATAATTTTATATAAAGTGTTTTGATATTGGTTATGTTTATCATTTAGTGACTAGGTTGCAGTTTTTTCCTTTTTATGCATTTTAATAATTTTTATTACTTTTTCAATAGGTAATGCATCTTTGTGGCTCAAAAACTAAAACAACATAAAGAGTATATATTGAAAATTCTCTGTCCTGTCTCTGTCTGCCTTGTTCTTCCTTGCCCCACCCCCATTAGTAACTGGTTTTATTATTTTTCTTGTGTGTATTTTTTGGTGTTTCTTTATGTAAGTACAAACATATTCTTATTCTTCTCCTTCTTACACAAAAGATAACATACTATTTAAACTGTTCTGTGCTCTGCTTTCTTCACTGAATAATATGCATTGGTATATTTACAGCTCTGTGGTTGTCCCAGTGTTTGTTTAACAAGTTCCCTATAGGAAATGGGGTTTGTTTCTCGTTTTTGGCATTGCAAACAACACTGCAATAAATAACCTACTACAAACCTCATTTTGTGGGACTTCCCTGGTGGCGCAGTGGTTAAGAATCCGCCTGCCAACTCCGGGGACACGGGTTCGAGCCCTGGTCCAGGAAGATCCCACATGCTGCGGAGCAACTAAGCCCGTCCGCCACAACTCCTGAGCCTGCACTCTAGAGCCCATGAGCCACAACTACTGAGCCCGCGTGCCACAACTATTGAAGTCCGTCCGCCTAGAGTCCGTGCTCTGCAACAAGAGAAGCCAACGCAATGAGAAGCCCACACACTGCAATGAAGACCCAATGCAGCCAAAAGTAAATAAATTTATAAAAACAACAACAACTACAAACAACAACAACAAAAAAAAACCCCTAATTTGTAAGTGGGTAGGTATATTTGTACCTAAATACCCAGAAGTTGGAGCATTGCAGAATATTGACTTAGTATTACGGTGGATCTGGAGTGGGATTAGCTGCCAGGGACAGGGACAACCAGAAAAATAGCACCCACTTCTAGTATTTACAACAGAGAAAATGTAATGCAGGGAAATGGTTACCAGGTGATAGAAGAGCTGAGAGCCTAACTGAGAAAGTTAAGCAGAAGAGCCACAGCTTGTAGCATGGAGAGACATAAATGAAAAACTGTGTTACTGAATCCCAGAGCTGCATGTCATCTGTTGGAGACCAGAACCTCTAAGGATCTGTCTAGTGGGAGCTGGGTCCACTAAGGAGGTGCAGTCCCTGCCAAAGAAGTGCCTGAGTTAGAAGAGAGAGGAGAGAAATGTCCTGGCATATTCCTTCCCTCCCTGTCTTCCAGTCTTTCAGAAATCAGCTGATAGTGAGTTTGGGTATCACAGTTAACAGAGGTCAGCCCCCTGCAGTCCAGAGCAGTGCAGCAGAGGGGCAAAGAATGGATTTGAGGACAAGCAGGTTCAGAATCTAAATAGCCAGCTCTTTTGCTGCTTAGCATTTAAGTTCACCCTTCTGCCCATGTTTAATACCTTCATACTTCTGCCTGTCATACAATGACACTCTCCCTTTCTCCCCAGACGAGAAGAGAGACTCAAAGTCCCATTAGTCATTGTCTCCTTCTCATGTTCAGGATCTACTGCTGAGCCTCACTCCTCTCTAGCAGCTCCAGATGTGACTTTTTGTGACCTGGTGACCTATGAACTAGATTGTAAATTAAGTTCCACCAACACTCCATACAAAACTGCAGGAGAAGGGGAAGGGGGAAAAGTAGAAATCATTGGTTAGTAGGTACATAACAAAAATATGCATTAGTGCTATCATCCTTGTATAAAGTCACAAGGTCATAGTTGATATTTATCACGTCCCTCTTTTACTTCTTATTCCATATTTCCTTTGTTTTTAGCTAGCACTTCAGGTGGTTGTGTTCTTTACTTGGCAGGTGACTGTATCAGTCAGGATATAGTCACAACAACAGAAAACACACTTGGCATTTCAACAGAGAGAATTTAATACAAGGAATTAGTTAAGCAGTTTTGGAGAACTGAAAGGCAAAAAAGGGCTACTGAGCTAACCCAGAGATAGGAACTGTATGATGAAGCTGTCACTCCTGGGGTTGGGGGGACAAAAGGAAGCTTGAAGGAGAGGATCCTGAGACCTCCGAGGTGGTCTCAATAGCTGACTATTGCTGATATCTTTGATTAGACATGTGAGGCTGGTTCTAGGAGTGCCCCCTCCAAGCTGAATACTGTAATTGATAACCACTTGTCAGGAAAGGAGTGCATCCTTTCTCCCTCCTCTTCCTTGCAGGAAGTCAAGTGGCAAAGTAGAAATATAGTTCTCATAGTCCCAACCTAGCATCACAAAGCAGAGTATAAAAGTGTGGGTTTGAACTGAGAGACAATGGTGTAATAACTGGGACAGCTCATCACTTTACCTATTCAATATCCATACACAACTTTCTACATGTATTCAACTTCCTGTACAGCAATAACAAATTTCAACTTTTCTTTAACAAGACACAGCTGTCCTTTGTAGAAATAGGCACTCTCACCTTTTCCACAAAAAGAAAAGGTCACAAATGTCATTTTATTGATCTTTGAATGATGTCAATTACTCCTCAAGTTCAGTTTAGAGTCCCTCTTGAATATCCTGTACACTAAAGATGAAGCTGTAAAGTTAACCACTGTCCATTAATTCTTACATTGCGAAGGAAGAAAAAATTAGTTTGTATATACACAAATACTATAACACACACATATACAGACATACAGTGAGCAAAAAAGAAACTAACGTTTAGATATTAATCCTTTTCTTCTCTCTGGTCATGAGCTTGTAGTTGATACTTGTAACTTCCTTCTTCCCCTACTCATTCTATATTTCCTTTACTCTGAGCCAGCACCTGTACCAGGTGGTGTGATCCAAAGCTTCATTCCTGAAGGCTCTGGATCTTCAGTGGTCCTGTCTTGTCTTGGTTACTGTAGTTTCCCACTAACTTTTGCAGTGAGAATATAAAGGAGAAAATGAATATAGTGACAAAAGGGAGATAGAATTGACCGATGTGGTGACTGATGACGTGGGTGGGAGGAGAGAACAAAATATATGCATTAAAAATTTTACACAGATGTGACACAGTTCTGGTTTGAGTTTGAATGGAGTGAGATCTGGGATTAATGTAGGGTTATCAACTGCCCTGGTTTGCCCCAGAGTCAGGGATTTCCTAGAACGTGAAACTTCCTGCATTAAAACAGGGAAAGTCCCTGGAAAACCGGAATGAGTTGGTCACCACAACCTAGTATGAACTGGCAAAGACTGATTAGTGACAGTAGCTTCTTGGCATGAGCACTGAGTCACCTTCTGGGATAACCAGTCTTTAGGGAGTGAGTAGTCAAGATGTGCTAAAGTTGTCCCAGTAAGAGAGCCTTTAACTGGTGCAGGGAAATGGTGATTCTTAAGACTCCATGGTAGCTGTCATTCAGATCCATCCCCAACCCTTGGAACCCATGGATCCAATGTGAGTTCTGGGGAGAGAGGAGGTTGGGGGTAAAAATCTGTGACACCTACCCCCACAACAGAGTGTGACCCAAAGGGGACAGATTCTTTCTCACCACAGACCACCCACAGCTCTGGAAATTTGAAGGCTCTAGTGCATTAATGACTTCAGTTGCAGGTGGGTTGGGAGGTTACAAGGGTTGGGGAGGAGGAACTTGGTAACATGGACTGGCACATGGAAGCACTGAAATCCTCAACAGGGCAGAATAACATTTATGCAGGTGGGGTATAAATCAGTGAAATTTGAGTTATTACAGCAAAACATAACATCTGCAGGCTGGGGTGTGGGGAGGCCAGAGGAAACTTGGCAACACTTAGGCTTTTCTTGAAGCAATTCCAGTCCAGAGGAAAGGATTAGGTTACTTTCTTTGTAATATTGTGCCATCTAGTGTTAATTTTCATGTACTCCTTTGTCCTAGTTAGATGCTTAAAAAGCAAATGAATTAAGACAGTTTCCAAAGTCATCAGTCATGTTTATTTCATGTCCATCAGTTCTATTGTTTATTTGACAAATACTGATTGAATACTTTCTATATGCCAGTTACTTTTCTAGGCACTGAGATTAGAGCTGTGAACAAAATGGACAAAAACCCTGAACTCATGGAAGCTTACATTTTTGTGGGGAGAAAGACAATAAATAAGATAAATAAGTAAATACAATATATAGTATGCTATATAGTTATAAATGGTAAAGAGAAAAAATAAGGAAGGAAGAATTAAGTTTAAAATTTTGGAGCGAGGGGACTCTGTAATTTTAGACCAGGTGACCAGGGAGGCCTGACTGAGAAGATGACCTGTGAGTAAAAAACAGAGATAGTGAGGGAGTATTCCAGGCAGAGGGAATGGTGCAAAGGCCCTGAGGTAGAAGCATGCCTGGTGAGTTCAAGGAACAGTGGGGAGGAGTAGACTGAACTAGGGGGACAGTATTAGGAGATGAGGGCCTTCGGGATCACAGCAAGGACGATCACATTTATTCTGAATAAGATGGGAAATCAAAGCTTTGAGCAGGGGCATGGTCTTATGTACAATTTAATATTATCACCCTGGCTGCTGTGTTGAGAACAGACTGAAAGGAGGCAAGGGCAGAGGAGAGTGATCAAGATGACAGAGTAGAAAGACCCTGAGCTCACCTCCTCTCACTAACACACCAAAATCACAACCATCTGTAGAATAACCGTGGTTGAAAAAGTCTGAAACCTGCCAGAAAAGGTTTTCTACAACTAAAGACATAAAAGAAGGAACCACAATGAGACCAGTAGGAGGAACGGATATGTGATATAATAAAATTTCATACCTCACAGGTGGGCAACCCACAAACTGGAGAAAAATTATATTACAGAGGTTCTCCTGTGGGAGAACCATGTCAGGGCCCCCAGCCTGAGAGTCCAGCACTGGGAAGGGGAGCCATCAGAGCATTTGGTGTGAAGGCCTGTGTGCCTTGATTGCAAAATCTCCACAGGACTGGGGAAATAGAGACTTTACTCTTAAAGGGAGCACACAAAATCTCACATGCACTAGGACCAAGGGCAAAAGCAGTAATTTCATAGAAGCCTGGGCCAGATCTACCTTCTGGTCTTGGAGGGTATCCTGCAGAGGTAGGGTGCAGTTGTGGCTCACTCTGGGAGCATAGACAATGGAGGTGGATGTATCAGGGAGCATTCATCTGCATGAACTCTCCTGAAGGCTGACATCTTGTTTGGGTCATAGCACCAAGACTTGGCCCAACCTAGTAGCCTGTAGGCTCCGGTTCTGGGACACCTTGGGCCAAACAACTAACTGGGTGGGGACACGTTCCCCACCCCTAAGCAGACAAGCTGCCTAAAGACTTCCTGAGCTCACAGCTGCGTCTAGACATGCCCCTAGAATGGCCCTGCCCACCAGAGGGCCAACACCCAGCTCTAGCCACCAGGGGGCAGGCACTGACCCTTCCTGCCAGGAAGCCTGCACAAACCTCTAGACCAGCCTCACCCACCAGGGGGCAGACACCAGAAGCAAGAAAATTACAGTCCGGCAGCCTGCAGACCGAATCCAAATGCAGGCCAGACACTACTCTGGGACCAGTTGGCCCCTGGCCCTTGGGTGATGAGAGGGGAGTGCACTCCTGGGATGCATAGGACATCTCCTTCAGAGGGCCACTTCTCCAAGGTTGAGAAACCTAACTAACCTACCACATACATAAAAATACAAGTAGCAATTTAGACACAGTAAGGCAACAGAGGAATATGTTTCAGATGAAGGAACAAGATAAAACCCTAGAAGAAGAACTAAGTGACATGGGGATAGGCAATCTATCTGAGAAAGCGTTCAGAGTAATGATTGTAAAGATGATCAAGGAACTCAGGAGGAGAATGGAGGCACAGAGTAAGAAATTAGAAGTTTTTAACAAAGAATTAGAAAAAATAAAGAACAAAAAACAGAATTCAAGAATACAATAACTGAAATGAAAAATATGCTAGAAAGAATCAGTAGTAGACTAAATGAGACAGAAGAACGGATCAGTGAGCTGGAAGACAGAGGAGTGGAAATCACTGTTGCTGAACAGAAAAAAGAAAAAGGAATGAAAAGAAATGAAGACAGTTTAAGAGACCTATGTGACAACATCAAGCATGCTAATATTCACATCATAGGGATCCCAGAAGGAGGAGAGAGAGAGAAGGGGCCTGAGAAAATATTTGAAGAGATAATAGCCGAAAACTCCCCTAACCTGGGAAAGGAAACAGTCACCCAATCCAGGAAGTGCAGAGAATCCCATACAGGATTAACTCACAGAGGCACACACTGAGACTCATTGTAATCAAAGTGACAAAAATTAAAGATAAAGAGAGAATATTAAAAGCAACAAGGGAAAATCAACAAACAATATACAAGAGAACTCCCATAAGGCTATCAGCTGATTTTTCAGCAGAAACTCTGCAGACCAGAAGGTAGTGGCGCAATATACTTAAAGTGATAAAAGAGGAAAACCTACAACCAAGAATACTTTACCCAGCAAGGCTCTCATTCAGATTTTTTTTTTTAAATAAATTTCTTTCTTTCTTTCTTTAATTTTAGCTGTGTTAGGTCTTCAGTGCTGTGCGCGGGCTTTCTCTAGTTGCAGTGAGTGGGGGCTACTCTTTGTGGCAGTGCGCAGGCCTCTCATTGTCGTGGCCTCTCTTGTTGTGGAGCACAGGCTCTAGGTGTGCAGGCCTCAATAGTTGTGGCACGCGGGCTCAGTAGTTGTGGCTTGCGGGCTCTAGAGCTCAGGCTCAGTAGTTGTGGTCCACAGGCCCAGTTTCTCCGCAGCATGTGGGATCTTCCTGGGCCAGAGCTCGAACCCGTGTCCCCTGCATTGGCAGGCAGATTCTTAACCACTGCGCCACCAGGGAAGCCCTCTCATTCAGATTTGATGGAGCAATCAAAAGCTTTACAGACAAGCAAAAACTAAAAGAATTTAGCACCACCAAACCAGCTTCACAACAAATGCTAAAGGAACCTCTCTAGGCAGAAAAGAAAAGGCCACAACTAGAAACAAAATTAAGAAATGGAAAAGCTCATGGGTAAAGGCAAACATACAATAAAGGTAGGAAATCACCCACACACAAAGCTAGTAGAGAGGTTACTAAACAAAAGTAGTAAAATCGTTTGTATCCATCTGCAGTTAAGGGATATACAAAACAAGTAGATGTAAAATATAATATCAAAAACAGTAATCATGAGGGGAAGAGAGTACAAATGTAGGGTATCTAAAATGTATTTGAAATTAAGAGATCAGCAACTTAAAACAAGTGCACACGCACACACACGTGTGTGTGTGTATATATATATATACATAAATACATACATATATACAGGCTGCTATACAAAAACCTCATGGTAATGGCAAAACAAAAATCTACAATAGTTATACACACAAAAAAGAAAAATGAATTCAAACAACACTAAAGATAGTCATCAAATCACAAGAGGAGAGAACAAAAGAAGAAAGACCTACAAAAACAAATCCAAAACAATGAACAAAGTTACAATAGGAACATACATATCAATAATTACCTTAAATACAAATGAACTAAATGCTCCAACCAAAAGACATAGACTGGCTGAATGGATACAAAAACAGGACCCATATGTATGCTACCTACAAGAGAATCACTTCAGATCTAGAGACAAATACAGACTGAAAGTGAGGAGATGGAAAAAGGTATTCCACACAAATGGAAATCAAAAGAAAGCTGGAGTAAGTAATACTTATATCAGACAAAGGAGACTTTAAAGTAAAGACTGTCACAAGAGAAAAAGAACGACGCTACATAAAGATCAAAGGATCAATCCAAGAAGAAGATATAACAATTGTAAATATATATATGCACCCAACATAGGAACACCTCAATATATAAGGCAAATGTTAACAGACATAAAAGGAGAAACTGGGGACTTCCTCAGTATTCCAGTGGCTAGGACTCCCAATGCAGGGGGCCTGGGTTTGATCCCTGCTCACGGAACTAGATCCCATATGCTGCAACTAAGAGTTTGCACACTGCAACTAAAGATCCTGCAGGCCACCGCAAAGATCCTGCGTGGTTCAACTAAGATCCAGTGCAGCCAAATAAGTATTAAAAAAAAAAAAAAAGGAGAAATTGACAGTAACCCAATAATAGTGGGGGACTTTAACACCCCACTTACATCAATAGACAGATCATCCAGACCGAAAATCAATAAGGAAACACAGACCTTAAATGACACATAAGACCAGATGGGCTTAATTGATATTTATAGAGCATTTCACCTGAAAGCAGCAGAATACACATTCTTTTCAAGTGCGCATGGAACATTCTCCAGGATAGATCACATGCTGGGCCATAAACAAAGCCTCAATAAATTTAGGAAAGCTGAAATCATATCAAGCATCTTTTCCAACCACAATGCTATGAGGCTAGAAATCAACCACACACACACACAAAAACTACAAAAAACACAAACACATGGAGACTAAACAATATGCTACTAAACAACCAATGGATCACTGAGGAAATCAAAGAGGAAATAAAAAAATACCTAGAGACAATTGAAAATGAAAACACGATGATCCAAAACCTATGGGATGCAGCAAAAGGAGTTCTAAGAGGGAAGTTTATAGCGATACAAGTTTACCTCAGGAAACAAGAAAACTCTCAAATAAGCAACCTAACCTTATGCCTAAAGCCACTAGAGAAAGAACAAACAAACCCCAAATTTAGTAGAAGGAAAGAAATCATAAAGATCAGAGCAGAAATAAATGAAATAGAGACTAAAAAGCAATAGAAAAGATCAATGAAACTAAAAGCTGGTTCTTTGAAAAGATAGACAAGATTGATAAACTTTAACCAGATTCATCAAGAAAAAAGGATAGGGCTTCCCTGGTGGCACAGTGGTTAAGAATCTACCTGCCAATGCAGGGAACACGGGTTTGAGCCCTGGTCCAGGACAATCCCACATGTCACGGAGCAGCTAAGCCCATGTGCCACTACTACTGAGCCTGCGCTCTAGAGCCTGCGAGCCACAACTACTGAAGCCCACGTGCCTAGAGCCCAAGCTCCACAACAAGAGAAGCCACCACAATGAGAAGCCTGCGCACCACAGTGAAGAGTAGACCCCGCTCGCACCGCGACTAGAGAAAGCCACACGCAGCAACAAAGACCTAATGCAGCCAAAAAAAATAATAAATAAATAAATAAATTTATTTTAAAAAAAAAGAAAAAGAAAAAAGGATAGAGGGTTCAAATCAATAAAATCAGATATGAAAAAGAATTTACAGCTGACACCACAGAAATACAAAGGATCATAAGAGACTACTACAAGCAACTATATGCCAATAAAATAGACAACCTAGAAGAAATGATAAAATTCTTAGAATGGTATAATCTCCCAAGACTGAACCAGGAAGCAATAGAAAATATGAACAGACCAATTACCAGTACTGAAATTGAATCAGTAATTTAAAAACTCCCAAATAAGCAAAAGTCCAGGACCAGATGGCTTCACAGGTGAATTCTACTAACATTTAGAGAATAGTTAACACCTAACCTTCTGAAACTATTCCAAAAAATTGCAGAGGAAGGAACACTTTTGAATTCATTCTATGAGGTCATCATCACCCTGATACCAAAACCAGACAAAGTATCACAGAAAAAGAAATTGCATGCCAATGAAATGATGAACATAGATGCAGAAATCCTTAACAAAATACTAGTAAACTGAATGCAACAATACATTAAGAGGATCATACACTATGATCAAGTGGGATTTATCCCAGGGATGCAAGGATTTTTCAATATCCACCAATCAGTCAATTTGATACACCACATTAACAAATTGAAGAATAAAAACCATGTGATCATCTCAATCGATGCAGGAAAAGCTTTTGATACAATTCAACATCCATTTATGATAAAAACTCTTTAGGAAGTAGGCATAGAGGGAACATATCTCAACATAATAGAGGCCATATATGACAAACTCAGGGCTAACATCATACTCAATGGTGAAAAGCTAAAGCATTTCCTCTAAGATCAGGAACAAGGCAAGGGTGTCCACTCTCACCACTTTTATTCAACATAGTTTTGGAAGTCTTGGCCACAGTAATCAGAGAAGAAAAAGAAATAAAAGGAATCCAAGTTGGAAAAGAAGAAGTAAGATGGTCACTGTTTGCAAATGACATGATACTATACATAGAAAATCCTAGAGACACTACCAGAAAACTACAAGAGCTCATGGATGAATTTGGTAGAGTTGCTGGATACAAAATTAATATACAGAAATCTGTTGCATTTATAGACACTAACAGAAAGAGAAATCAGAAACGGAATTTAAGGAAACAATCCTGTTTACCATCACATCAAAAAGAATAAAATGCCTAGGAATAAACCTATCTAAGGAGACAAAAGACCTGTATTCTGAAAACTATAAGATGCTGATGAAAGAAATTGAAGACAACACAAACAGATGGACAAATAAACCGTGTTCTTGGAGTGGAAGAATCAATATTGTTAAAATGATCATAGTCCCCAATGCAATCTACAGATTCAATGCAATCCCTACCAAATTACCAATGACATTTTTCACAGAACCAGAATAAAAAATTTTTAAATTTGTATGGAAACACAAAACACTCCAAATAGCTAAAACAATCTTGAGAAAGAAGAACGGAGCTCAGGAATCACACTCCCTGACTTCAGGCTATAGTACAAAGCTACAGTTATCGAAACTGGTTTTGTGCCAGTGTGTGTGGTACTGGCACAAAACCAGACATAGCGATCAATGGAAAAGGATAGAAAGCACAGAAATAAAACCACACACTTACAGTCAATTAATCTATGACAAAGGCGGCAAGAATATACAATGGAGAAAAGACAGTCTCTTCAATAAGTGGTCCTGGGAAAACTTGACAGCTACATATAAAAGAATGAAATTAGACGATTCTCTAACACCATATACAAAAATAAACTCAAAATGGATTAAAGACCTAAAGTAAGACTGGATACTATAAAACTCCTAGAGGAAAACATAGGCAGAATACTCTTTGACATAAATTGCAGCAATATATTTTTGGATCCATCTCCTAGAGTAATGGAAATAAAAATAAACAAATGGGACCTAGTTAAACTTAAAAGTTTTTGCACAGCAAAGGAAACCATAAA
This sequence comes from Phocoena sinus, assembly GCF_008692025.1. Classification (NCBI taxonomy): domain Eukaryota; kingdom Metazoa; phylum Chordata; class Mammalia; order Artiodactyla; family Phocoenidae; genus Phocoena; species Phocoena sinus. The sequence continues at coordinate 13,279,611 of NC_045768.1, read as the reverse complement.
CGATGAAAAAACAACCTAAAGACTGGGAGAAAATTTTTACAAATGATGCTACAAACAAGGGATTAATTTCCAAAATATACAAACAGCTCATACAGCTTAATATAAAAAGAAACCAAACAACCCAATCAAAAAAAGGGCAGAAGACCTAAATAGACGTTTCTCCAAAGAAGACATACAAATGGGCAACAGGCACATGAAAAGATGCTCAATATCGCTAATTATTAGAGAAATGCAAACCAAAACTAAAATGAGTTATCAACTTATACCAGTCAGAATGGCCATCATTAAAAAATCTACAAATAATAAATGCTGGAGAGGATGTGGAGAAAAAGGAACCCTCCTACACTGTTGATGGGAATGTAAATTACTGCAGCCACTATGGAATACTGTATGGAGGTTCCTTAAAAAACTAAAAGTAGAGTTACCATATGATTCTGCAATCCTACTCCTGGGCATATATAGGGAGAAAACTCTAGTTCGAAAAGATACATGCACCCCAAAGTTCATAACAGCACTATTTACAATAGCCAAGACATGGGAGCACACATTTAGATTTTTGATCAATTTTGAATTAATTTTTGTAAATGGCCTAGAGTTATTTTTGTGAAAAGATTTTTTCCCCTCTGACTCAGTTTCCTTAAGATATTCTAATTTTCTATTTCTTCTTTAATATTTTTATTTAAAAACTTTAAAAGTTAAAGCAGGGCTTCCCTGGTGGCATAGTGGTTGAGAGTCCACCTGCCAATGCAGGGAACACGGGTTCGTGCCCTGGTCCGGGAATATCCCACATGCCGCGGAGCGGCTGGGCCCGTGAGCCATGGCCGCTGAGCCTGCGCGTCCGGAGCCTGTTTCCGCAACGGGAGAGGCCACAACAGTGAGAGGCCTGCGTACCGCAAAAAAAAAAAAAAAAGTTAAAGCAAAAATTAACCACATTAAGCTCTAATGCTTTGTTTAAGGTACTAAGTGAAAAGTTTCAAACGATAAGAGATAGACATCACTTAGTAGAATTTTTCAATAGTCATTTTTATTATGAAATATTTCAGACATAGAAATGTAAAGACTATTATGATGAACATGTACCAACAATGAAGCTTAAGAAACAAAACATTTCACATCTAGATGAAACATACCGTGTATCCCTTTCTAATTGTATTTCCTTCCTATCACAAAGGTAACCACATCACAAATTTGCTGATCATTCTTGCAATTTGTATCCTTATATTTTTACCTATATGTGTATATCCCTAAATAGTATGTAGTGTTACATTGCATTTTATAAAGTAATATATAAATGATAGGATATGGTATGTGTCCTTCTACCGATAGAAATGTTCCTGCTGAAGTTTTCTATTTTTTCATCTGTTTTGAGATGAGTTGGAATTGCTTGTTAAAGCTTTTTTTTTCCAGCAAAATCAAGAGTTGGATTTTTATTTATTTATTTAAATTAATTTTTTATTGGTGTATAGTTGATTTACAATGTTGTGTTAGTTTCTGCTGTACAGCAAAATGAATCAGTTATACATATATCCACTCTTTTTTAGATTCTTTTCCTATATAGGTCATTACAGAGTATTGAGTAGAGTTCCCTGTGCTATATAGTAGGTTCTTATTAGTTATCTATTTTATATATAGCAATGTATATATGTCAATACCAATCTTCCAAATTATCCCTTGCCCCTGAAGCATTTTTTATGATAGCTGCTCTAAAATCCTTGTCAGATAATTCTAACATTTGGTTATCTCTATATTGATATCAGTTGATTGCCTTTTCTCATTCAGGTTGTGACTTTTCTGGTTCTTGGTATGATGAGTGGTTTTTTGTATCTGAACATTTTGAGAATTAAGTTATGAGACCCTGAATCCTATATAAGTCTTTTCTTTCAGCAGGCAGTCACCCTGTTTATGTTTACTGCATAGTCCCTTGCCTACTTTTTTCAGCTGTGACAATATAGGTTTCAGAGCCTATACAGCGATTTTCTGGTCCACTTCTTTCCCCTGGCACCACCGGGGCTCCTGTTTGATCCTGCAGATGCTGCCTGCAGGGGCCGAGTGTGATTTCCCAGGCAGATCCTGCTAGGGGGAGCATGGGAGATGCTGGGCCAAGGGGTAGTGAATGTTTCCCTGAGCCTGTTCTCAAGGCTACCACCCAATGCCTGCCTAATCACTGATGGTGTTGCCTAAGGGGTGTGGAAGGCGCTTTTCTGGGGTCCCCAATGCTGCTAGGTGGTAGGAAGCTGAGTCTATGGGAGAGAGTGTTTCCCAGGAACTTCTCTTTATCTTCTCTCTATCTTCTTCTCTCTAGCTTCTCTCTATCTTACCTTGTGCCAACAGGCTTCTTATTCCATCTGTGCCAGTGCCACTGAGGGAGGAAACATCTGCCTGGGCCTCCTTCTGCCTCTGGTGGTAGTGCTGGGAGTCCTTCTTTGCCACTGAATGGAGGCCAGGAGATTTTGGATATAGGTCTCCCTCTGCTGCTGAGTGGAGGGCCAGGAGACACTGGGCCTATTGATACTTCTGGTAGAGTCAGCTGCCTACTCTTGCAGGTGCTGCTGGTGCAGGCAGAGCAGGCCAGCCAGGTACAGAGTGAAGATGGGGTTCCCCACCAGGTCTCAGCTTTGCTGCCTCTTTTCTGGGTCTTCAGCCAGAGAGAGCTGGCTTTTCCTAGAACTTTTAAAAATCTACACCTTTTGGTGGTTTGAGTTGTGGGCCTTCTTCAGTGCCCAGTCTGGGATATATGGGAGACAAAAAGAAATCTCAGGGACTCACCATCATGTTGTTCCTCAAGTCCTAAGGTCCCTAGCCAGCCTGCTTCCTCTTTCCACTTTTCCGAGTCCTTTTATGGTTGTCTGTAATTATTTCCAGGATTTTATTTTATTTTGAGGGAAGTAAAAGGGAAAGTGCGTCTTTGTCATCTTGTCTAGGACCAGAAGTTGCAAAGAAAGTAGGCTATTTTATTTTATAGTTCATTTCCTAACATTTTATTATAAACAGCAAGAAGGAAGCTTAGAAATCTCCTTATCTACAAAACCAAGCTCATTAGGTACATGTTCCATTTTCCACATATCTGAAGGGGGCAATGTTGTCATGCTTTCTGTCACTACATAACAAAGATCCCCCTTCCTACACTTTCCAATAATATCTTCCTCACTTCCTTTTGAGCTCTCACGGACAGCATCCTCAAAGTTCAGATTTCTACTAACAGTCCATTCAAAAAAATGTAGGCTCACTCTATCATGAGCTGGAAAATCTTTCCAGGTTCCATCTACTGCCCAGTTCCAAAACCGCTCCCACAATTTTAGTATTTTTCATGGCATCACACCACTTTCAGGTACGGTATCTGTATTATTTATCTATTGCTGCGTAACAAATTACCCCAAAACTTAATGTCTTAAAGCAGCACATCTTTATTATCTCACAGTTTCTGTGGTTCAAGAATCTGGGCATGGGACTTCCCTGGTGGCGCAGTGGTTAAGCATCCACCTGCCAATGCAGGTGACACGGGTTCCAGCCCTGGTTCAGGAAGATCCCACATGCCGCGGAGCAACTAAGCCCGTGTGCCACTACTGAGCCTGCATGCCTAGAGCCTGTGCTCTGCAACAAGAGAAGCCACTGCAATGAGAGGCCCTCGGCAACTAGAGAAAGCCCGTGCACAGCCACAGAAGACGCAATGCAGCCAATAAATAAATAAATTAAATAAATCTATTTTAAAAAAAAAACAATCTGGGCATGGTTTAGCTGGACCTTCTACTTCTGGGTCTCTCACAAGGCTGCAATCAAGGTGTTGGCTGGAGATAAGGTCTCATGTGAAGACTCAACTGGGGAAAGATCTGCTTCTAAACTCACTTACATGGTTGTTGGCAGAATTCAGTTCCTTGAGGGTTGTTGGACTGAAGGCCTCAGTTCCTTTCTAGCTGTTGGCTGATGACTGCCCTCAGTTCCTTGCTATGAGGGCCTCTCCAACATTTCAACTTGCTTCATCAAAGACAGCAAGAAAGAGAGTCTGCTAGTAAGATGGAAATCACAATCATATGCAACCTAATCATGAAAGGGACATCCCAACATCTTTGTTATATTCTATAGATTGGAAGGAAGTCACTACATTCAGCTCACAATGCAGCTGGACAGGTAGGGGGGACTACACAAGGACATGAATACCAGGATATGGGGATCATCAGGGACCATGATAAGGTCTTCCTGCCACAGTCATCATCAATATTCCTTATAATTTTAGTGTTTTCAATAGCCAATAATCCTTATCTTTTATAGACTACTTACTAAGACTCAGTTTTTCTCCCAAAAAAGAGGATTAAAATAATAACCTATTTTGACTTTAGAACCTCTAGCTCTTATAACTATGCGATAATACTTCACTAGTTTATGGAAACATAGTGGATATGACTACATAAAGGTTCTTATGAAGATGATTACTCCCTTTCCTGAACCACCATGCGTTTTAGCCGTGTCTTCCTTATGAGTTTTTGGCACTTTTAAACTCGTAAAAGAGATATTTATCATTAGTTTTATCTCCCTTGCTAGACTATAGGCTGCTTGAGGGCACATTATATATTTTTGAAACATTTTTTCTATCCCTGACTGCATCTCATATACTTACCGTGGGATTCAGTAGATATCTAATTTTTTTTTTTTTTGCGGTACGCGGGCCTCTCACCGTTGTGGCCTCTCCTGTTGTGGAGCACAGGCTCCGGACGCGCAGGCTCAGCGGCCATGGCTCACGGGCCCAGCCGCTCCACGGCATGTGGGATCTTCCCGGACCGGGGCACGAACCCGTGTCCCCTGCATCGGCAGGCGGACTCTCAACCACTGCGCCACCAGGGAAGCCCGATATCTAATTTTTTTAAATAAAATTCTTGTAGCATTAAAAAGAAAATGAACTCAATATCTTTGTAACAATAAAAGTAAGATACGTATTTCATAGAATGTCTTTAGTTCACTTAAATTCAATCAGGCACTAGATAGAATGAATACTAATTGTGGAGATTAATCACAAGCAATATATATCCCAACACTAAAAAAACTGAGTAAATATTTGATGAGTGAGTTGGTGAATATTTTTCCCTTGCACATATCCCTTTGATTATTTGTGTGTATATCTATCTGTCTATCTGTCTCTCTGTCTACCTATGTACCTATTATCTATCCATCTATTATTATTTTTTGAACTACAGTCTGGATGTGTTTCTTCATGAAACATTCATTTTATGCCTTCAAAAGCATTTTTACATTATTTATAATTATATCTATATTTTATATATAATAACATCACTGTGCATTAACATTAAATTAATAACCATTTATTCTTAATCCAGCATAGGTAGATTTAGATATTTCAAAATTGGAAGGAGAAAAACAATTTCTTTAGGAAGATTGCACATTTTTGTAAGTTTCTAAAACACTGAAAACTTTAATGAGTTTTATATTTGAGGAATTATTGTAGTGAACTTGTTAATCCATAAATCTAATAATAATACCATCAAACACTTTTTGTCTGCCATGGTATCTTAACAGATTTAATTTGTGGAGGAGTTCTAAAACTTGGATCCCAATTATATTCTGGTGATAATAATTTAGTGGGTTTCTTAATAAAAATATATTTGTTCAGGTGATGTTCATATGTGCTGGTAAGTCTATTTTCAGTGTCTTGAATAGCTCCTTTCTGATACACTTTAAGGAGGTTTAAAACCTCCTGGACTGTGTCACCAAAAATTGCACTATGGTAATAGAAATCTCCCTCTTCAAAAGGGATGAAAGCTGCAGATTTACGTCTTCTCTCATAGGGGAAAGTTTTACCATTTTTAAAATACCACCATGCACTAAGTTGAGCTACAGATTTTCCCAGGGTTTCCACTCCAAAGTCATCCTTGAAGATCTGGTTTGCAGTCATAATGAAGAGAAAGTTGACTTCATGCTGGATGTGTGTTGTGATGTAGTCAAGTAAGTTCTTCATGTATATGAAATGTAAGTCTTCCCATATATTATCTTTTTTTTCCCATATATTCTCTTTGATCACCAAAAATACTTTAAATGTTCAAAGGGGACCTAACACTATGGGAGGCAGCTTGGAGAAGCTATCCAGCAAGATGTAAAAGATAACATCGTAGCCAACCAAAAGGTACTTATTAGCAGATTGGATGAACTCTTGCAAGTTCCGAGCAGAAGACCTGTGGAACATGAAAAACAAACAAACTAATACACAACGGAAAAGACTTGTTTTGCTAAAAATCATCAGGAGATTACCTGTCATTTAAACATGATGTCTAACACGTGTCATTGTTGCTTAAGAACTGTCAACATGTAAGAGTAGAGCAGTTGGGTCTAGAACTTAACGGTATTGGTTAGTGAAAGAGAATGTAGTGTGAGCTTGGGAGCCTGACAAGAGCCATAGAGTTTGTTGCGAAAGCTAACTGGATACTAATGAAAAGATTCCCAAATAGTTTAAGGACTCAGACACAGCTGAAGAAAATAATCACTAAAAATAATTATATAGTCAGCCAGATATAATGGTTAGAGTTAAATATGAATAGCTCTTTGAATGTAGAAAGTCTATGGGTACTCATCCACATTTTTCCAAAATAAATAAAAGGATGACTATTAGTAGCACCTACTTTCTGGGAGCACATATTACAGCCAAGCCTATGGTAATGTCCAGCCTTTTGTAATATTTTTCCAGGACCTGTCTACTGTAAGTTCCATCTCATATGACTGGAGCAAGCCAGTCAGTTGTTGTTATTACATCAGGACGTTTTCTGTTTAACAGACAAGAAACAAGTTAAGCAGCTACCACTTTATTATGACAGGAAAAGTTGTTGTCTAAGTGATAATAGCTAATGATTATCAAATACTTACTATGTGCCTGGCATGGTGATTAAGTGCTTTCCATTACTCATTTAATCCTTGCAATGTCCTGTAAGTACTATTATTATCCCCGTTTTTCATAGGAGGAAATTTAGGTCACAGATTGGTTGAGTAAATTGCTTACTATCACACAGCTAATAAATGGCAGAGTCAGGGTTCAAGATCAGCCAGTGGGCTTCAGAATCTATACTTTAGTCATTATGACATACTGCCTTTTGAGCCCGAGGATTTTTTATTTGAGCTCTGACTGGAGCTTAAACTGAAATAGCCTGGTGTCTGAACATTTCTCTGATTGTTGCCTAAAGCAGGCAGCACCACTGTCTCCTTATATCTTCCTTTCTCCCTCCCCGCAACTTCTTCTTTTCCTCTTTCCCCCTCCTCTTTTCCTAGAAGACCCAGAGTATTCTCTTTTCACCTTCTCCTTAATGCTTTAGGCCCATCACTACAACCTGGAAGAAAACGTGATTAGTCCATAAAGGAAGAATGACATTAGATTTGCTTCTAATAATAACAAAATGACAGCAGAAGTAGCAGTATTCGTAATAATAAATAGTTTGGCTGGAGGCAGGGCGTTAAACTATTAAAGTCAATCAAGACCTTCATTTTGGAAGGAATTGAATACAAAGTGAGAAGCCATTTTGCTATTAATGATCGCAGGTTTTAATCACAAATCCAGACCCAGACAAGTGTAGGATTTGGCAACACTTAATAGTATATTAATAATAATATGATAACAAATTCTTCTAAAGTGACCCTTTTACTGTTTTAGCTTATACATTTTTTTTTTTATACATTTATTTTTAAACCCTCTCTGTTCTTAGAATTAATAGTCATGCACTTCTATTTGACTGTAAGTCTCAAACTCTACCTTAAAACTGGCCAGATGTATCCTTGTCACAGTGATGATACTTAGTAATTAGGCATGCTACAGATGCAAATCAATATCTATTTAAGACAATGAAAGGGTTTGAAGATTATCTCTCTTTCCTCATTAGATCTGGTTAAAGATTTGCTGCCAGAATGAAAGAAAAAGAGTCTCTGAAAGCAGAAAGCAATTAAGAACCTGTGTTTAGAAATTGTTAGATAAAACAGAAGAGGAAGCAGTAAGAGCAGAGACTTAGAGTCATTAGATTTATACTCTAGGTATGAAACTCTTTGCCTGGGAGGTAAATCTGACCAGAGGATATCCTCTGCAAAGGTGGCTTTCAGTAGTCAGGTCGACAAGATGATCTACCCTCTGGATGTTAGCAAGATGCCTTGCTTAGCCTCCCTTGTGGTGGGCTTAGTGTCTGTATACGAAGAGGCGCCAGGTACTTGGACTCCGGTGGAGATGATGATGAGCTCAATGACATGAATATCTCCCAGTGATGAGTGCCCAACCTGCCAACAGCAGGGGCCAACTCTGAGCCCACTATATGACACCATTTTTCAGGGACCAGCAGCCAACTGATGGCTGCTTGATTATATTAGACTCCATGATGAAAGGGACAGCAGCTTTCCCTCAGGAAATGTTTCATGTTCAGGATAGGGATTTGCTTTCCCAGCCTACAAATCTGTCAGTTTTGTTGACTTGCAGATACCTTATTCATTGCCATTATATCACACATAACATTGCCTCCGCCTAAAGTATACATCTCAGGGTGAAATGACATTTGGCTCAATTCCATGAAGTTCTCTTGTCTGACTATGTGCCTCACTCTCTAGAGGCAGCTGGCCTAGTAGAAAGTGGAATGGCCAGGGAAAGTCTCAATTTCAGTGATAGTTTGGAGATAATTCCCTGAAAGTTTGAGGTACTATCCTATTGTATACCATTCATGTTTTGAATCAATGAGCGATATGAGATACCATTCCTTCCAAAGCTAAAATACACGGTCCAAAAAGCAAGGTGGGTGTGGAGATGTTCCAGCTCATGATTGCATCTAATAACTCACTTACAGAATGTTTACTTGCCATTGTTGTAACCTTGGGTTCAGTGAGTTTAGATCTCCTAGATCCCAAGGGAGGGGTTCTTCCTCTAGGAAATAAGTCATGGTTCTATGAACCTGATAGCAGGTCACTTGGGGTTCTTCATGATGCTTAGCTAAGAGGCAGAAAATGGCATTACTTCACTGGCTGGGGTGGCTGATCTTCATCACTGAGAGGATATTAAGATGTAGTTACACAATGATGGCAAGGAGGGCTGCATATAGAACCCAAGAGATTCTCTGGGGTGCCCAACAGTACTCCCATTTCTAGTAATAATTGTCAATAGGAAATTGTGGCATCTCAATAAGTTGGTACCACTAAAGGACTCAGAATCTTCAGGAATGGAGGTTTGGGTCACCCTAACAGATAAGAACTCTGGCTGACCCGGGGGTTAGCAGAGGATAAGGATACCATAGATTACCAGCATCCTGAACAGTTACAGAGGTGGGATTGTAGCCATGATTTATTATGTTAATTATATTTTTCCCCTTTCTCTGCCACTTTATAAGAAGACCACTGGAGATGGCTGTTACATTTTAGGTTCCAGGTGGGAATATGGCTGAATTGCCATTACCTCATCTCTTGACAACACCTTGTAGCTGATGGGACTGTGTTTCTCCTGTTTGGGGAACATGAGCTTCTTCATCTAAGTGAAGGTTGAGAATTGATGCTAAGAGGCAAAAGGGGGGATTGTGCTAGTTATTTACCTTCTCCTTATTTATCCTTAGACCTTCTCTGCCCGGTGTTATATCCTGGAAGCAGACTGGTCATCCAGTCCCCTGCTCTGTGGCTTCCAACTGGTTCTTCTAATGGGAGGCCCCAACACAAGATCAGAGGGCAGGAAGAGAGGTTACCTATTCTCCTCTCTTCCTTCCAGCTTTGTTGAGATCTTGACAGTGGCTGTATCCATATACAGCTGCAACTTCTATTGGTTGACTCTTTCATGGTTTCAGGAATCCCTGGTCTCCAGGAGCATCATTCCTTCCCTGGTCCCTTTAGGCTTAGGGTGGTCACAGCTTCCTGCTCTTGCAAGCCCCTGTGTGCCTCCATTTCCTTTGCTGGGTCCCAAATCTCTGCTAACAATCTCTTCATTAAAGTTTCTTCATGTCACTTGAGTTGCTTCTTTCATACCGTGATATATTCAGTATCTGAGAAGCTTAGACAACACCTCATGAGGCCTGAGTATTCAGCAGGACACAAAGTGACCTGCTCATGAAGTATATTGTTTACAACGAAAATTTCCAGAAAGAAGATACACAGATAAAATTCTGGTCTCATGGTACTATAGACTATCATAGGTGTGACATAGAAAGAAGCACAATGATGAGGGAGGGAAATAATATATATGGCCTAAGATATTTACATTCTTAGAAAAGAGAGAATAGGTATTAAAATGATTTTGATGCTAGAATGTGTCACTAAAATTTGATGAGATGTGAATCATGATAATAATATGGGAGGGAATAATTTGTTCAAAAAGTGTATCTGGAGAGAGAAGGTGGGGACCCTTTCTATAAGTCAAGGCTATATTGACCTATATCTAGTTCTAGGAAACTGAGTATAAGTCTAAAAGGAGTAAGAATCAGAAGTGATATATTGGAAATAAATTTACTATGAATGGATAGAATCATGATAGAATAGTACTAGAGAATTTCCACCTCTACTCCTGCTCTATCAGTATACAATTTCTCCACCTCCTGGCTGGATCCCCATATTAGCAGCCTAGTTTGTGTTCTTTTCTTTTTTCCTCCATATTCACTTAATTCTATAGATAATATGTGTATAATATACACATATACATAGATACACATATGTATCCAGGCTTTTAAAATCTTGTTTGTTTTACAATAATGAAATAATGCACACCTTTCTGCATCTTGTTTTTCTTACTCAATACAACCTTGTGAAAACCCTTCCAGGTTATCTGGACTAATTCTTTTTTTTTTTTTTTGTGGTACACGGGCCTCTCACTGTTGCGGCCTCTCCCGTTGCGGAGCACAGGCTCCGGACGCGCAGGCTCAGCGGCCATGGCTCACGGGCCCAGCTGCTCCGCGGCATGTGGGATCTTCCCGGACCGGGGCACGAACCCGTGTCCCCTGCATTGGCAGGCGGACTCTCAACCACTGCGCCACCAGGGAAGCCCTCTTATTCGTTTTTTAAAATGGCTGCATAATATTCCACAGTGTGGAGTTTAGCCACTTCCTCACGAATAGGTATTCATTTTATTTTTGAAATTTTTCTCACTATGAAAAATGATACAATAAACTTTCTTAATCTTATGTCTTTGTGTACTGTTGCTGTTATATTTATCAGCTAGTCCTAGAAGTAGGATTCCTTTTATGTATGTTCATTTTTAATAGATGTTACCCAATTACTTTTTTTTTTTTAAGTTTTTTTTTTTTTTTTTTGGCTGCACTGCATAGCTTGTGGGATCTTAGTTCTCTGACCAGGGATTGAACCCCGGCCCATGGCAGTGAAAGTGCTGAGTCTTAACACTGACTGCCAGGGAATTCCTGGTCATTTCATTTTAAACTAAAATCCATGATGCTTAATAGTAAAGCACAAGCCTCTAATGAAAGAATGCCTTCTACCACTATTATGTAATGGTATGTTATTTATGAAATGCTGGACATTTCGATTAGTCAAAAGGTTTTCATGTATTTATTTAATCCACAAATATTGAGCCTCTGCTATGTCTAGGATTCTTTTCTAGGCACTTTCTATTGGGAGAGGCAGATAATAAATGAATAAACAAGCAAATAAGTAGTATACCAGATGTTGATGAATGCAATGGAGAAAAATAAAACTGGGTGAGGGAAAAAGGGAATGGGAGGGGCCATTTTTTATGAGTGGTTGGAGAAGGCTTCACTGATAAAATAACATTTGTGTGGAGTCTTGATGGAAGTGAGAGAATGAGCCATTTGACTATACAGAAGATGCATGGTTCATGCAGGAGAACAGAAGGTGCAAAGGCCCTAAGGTGAGAGCATGCTTGGTGTATCTGAGGAATATCAAGGAAGCCAGTACGATTGGAGTGGAATGAGGAAGACAAATGTTGAAGATGTTGGGCAGCTATTTTATCTATAATTTTTTTTCACCTTTTAAACTCTTTGAACTCTCTGGAAAGGCATCTTAAAAGAGCATTAGTTCTTAATGTTAGTAGCAGCAAAAACCTAGAAACAGTTCAAAAGTGGCCCTTTAATGAAGCAGTAGAGATGAACAAACTGTGGTATATTTCCACAGTCAATTATGCAGCCATGCAAAATGAATGTCAGTGATAATGCGAATTTGGAGATGAATTTTAGCAATCTAACATTAAGGGAAAAAATAAATCCCTGAAGATTACCTACATCAATGATATCCTCCTTTATAAAGTTACTGATATAACAACTAAAATTTTAAAATAGACTTTTCCAGAATACACATGGAGGATATAAGTTTATACTTAAAAATACCGTATGCTAAACATATATATGGAATCTAAAAAAAAAAAAATGGTCATGAAGAACCTAGAGGCAGAATGGGAATAAAGATGCAGACCTACTAGAGAATGGACTTGAGACACGGAGGGGGAAGGGTAAGCTGGGACAAAGTGAGAGAGTGGCCATGGACATATATACACTACCAAATGCACAGGGATATCGGCTCGGTGCTTTGTGACCGCCTGGAGGGGTGGGATAGGGAGGGTGGGAGGGAGGGAGACACAAGAGGGAAGAGATATGGGAACATATGTATATGTATAACTGATTCACTTTGTTAGAAAGCAGAAACTAACACACCATTGTAAAGGCAATTATACCCCAATAAAGATGTTTAAAAAAAAATGTAAAATAGATAGCTAGTGGGAAGCAGCCGCAGAACACAGGGAGATCAGCTCGGTGCTTTGTGACCACCTAGAGGGTGGGATAGGGAGGGTGGGAGGGAGGGAGATGCAAGAGGGAGGAGATATGGGGATGTATGTATATGTATAGCTGATTTACTTTGTTATAAAGCAGAAATTAACACATCATTGTAGAGCAATTATACTCCAATACAGATGTTTTAAAAAAATAAATAAATAAAAATTTAAAAAAGCAAGGGGATGATGAACCAGGATTCAGGACTGTGGGTTATTTCAGGGGACTAGGGCAAGGAAACAGAGTGGGGGTATTGAAAAGGACACAAAGCTAGACATTTGACGTTATAGAAGGTTGTAATTTTTGCTTCATTAAAAATAAGCAAGAAAGCACACAAATAAATAAAATAAGTGGATTTTGCATGAACTAATGATGAGAGTAAGTCATGAAGCAAGAATTATTATTCCTCTAATTCTCTGCACCGGCAGTCCATTAAAAATATAAATATAAAAAAGAATTCCGATAAAATGAAATACAAATAAATAGTAAACATAGAGGATGCTCAAATTCAATAATACAGAAATACAGATTGAATTGAGATATTTCAACTAAGTTTTTCAAGTAATAAAATGTTTGATACTACTAGAATAAAATGTAGATATATAAAATAAAAATTATTAACATTTATCCTCTGTAGATTAGAAAATAAATAGTATAATTGTTAAAGGGCAATTTAGCAGCCTGAAGCAATATTTAAAATGTTCACAACCTCTTAAACCAATAATGCCATAATGGGAATTTATATTACAGATAAATTCACACAGCAGTTTACAAAACATATGTGTAAGGCTATTTGTTGAAATATTACTTACAATAGCCCCCAAACTGCAAACAATACAAAACCAACAGTGAATGGCTAATACTTAAATTATGGTATACAGCCATTATAAAGAATGAAATTCTCCCCCGAATGTTAATGCCAAAATCAAGAGGAGTCATTAATGGCAATTTTTCAGGCTGTTACTAAAGAGGTTTTTTCTTTTCTCCTAATAAAACCAGGAAAGTTAAACCAGAAAACATCTTTCTCATTATGACCCTTAATTGCCTAATTCTTGATAAATAGGTCCTAGGATTGTATATAAAAGCCTTAAAAGTAAAAGTTCCAAGTCCTGGAAACTCCCAGGTTAGCTAAAATTTGATGATGAAAAACAAATCTTCCCCATTCAAATAGAGTTATATTATTATTATTACTTCATGAGCAGAATTTTTGGTTCTTACTTAGGATTAAACCAGTCTGAGAGCTGAGGTTCTCCTGCTTCTTGATCCCCTGGGTACAAATATGAAAATCATGTTAAGAGTAATCTGCTCATTCAACAAATATATGTTGCACCCCTATAATATGACAGGCACTGTTTGGTGCTGGTTCTATAACTATGAACATTTAGATAGTCTCCTGTCCTCAGGAAGCTGATAGATGAGCAGGAAAGATGATATTAAATAGATAATTACAGTACAGAGTGATAAGTGCTAATAGGGAAAACAGAGCATATAAATGGGGCATCCAACCTAAATTTGGGGTTAAGGGAAACCACTTGGAGAAGAAATAGAAACTGAGTCTGGAACAATAAGGGCTACATTCGGGTGAAGAAGTTATGATCAAGGGCAGGAAGGCAAGGGACAGTATGGTTTCTTTTGCGGGGGGTGATATATTTTAAAAATTAACAGAGCCAGAAAATAATGTATATCCATAGAAAATACAGATTTAATTTATCAAACATTAGTAGCTTATTATGTGATAAATACTCTTATGTATTGAAATAAAGGGGTTGGAGTAGGGGTCCAGATGTTCACCTTTGATTTCCACTTAAAGATAGGATGCACCTAAGGTTTTGTGGTACTTTTAAGTTAATTACATAATTGACAAGGTTATGAGAGAACTTCCCTTTCATACACTGAGGATTTTTGTAAAATAAGAATAACTTTTAAGTGACTTGTGCTTCCAGAAAAATGGAATAGTCCTAATTTTTCCTATTCCTACCCCTAAATATAGCTACAATCCCTGGACATTATATAGAGAGCAAACAAAAGAACACTCTGAAAGCAAAGAAGCCAGTTCAGGTAGGCACCTCAGAACTCATGGATTGACATGGCAGTGAGTTCCTTGGGTTTTCTGCCACATGTATCCCAGATGAAATGCCAATGGATATAGACACAAAAAGAACCCTGAGAAAAACCTGCTCTTTACAACTAAAGGACTAGGAAAAGGGCAGCCTAGCAAGGCAGAAAACTTTTAGGCACTACTCACTCTACTCCAGCCCAATACCACAGAAAAACTGTGACCCCATATCCATGCCTCCAGCAAAGACCAAGTGGAGAACTGAAACTTCCACCCCTCACCAGCCTGTAATGAGGCTCCCCCGACCCTCCTTACTGGTGTGGAGTTGGAGGAGGTTAGTGGGGGTTAGAACCTTCACCACTGCTCAGCATCTGTGGCCATCTCTCTGTGGTCAGTGTCAGTGGAGACCATGTGGGGAGCCTAAACTCTCATCCCCCCTCATTAGTAACAAGGAGCCCCTCCCCACTAAGTTCCATTAGAGGCAGAGTTGAGAACCTGAAATTTCACCTCTCAACTGACAGTAATAGGGAGGTGCCAACCCATTTTCCAGCTGGAGCAGTATCAGAGGATGCCTGTGAAAACGCAAGATTTAAATAAGATCCAGAGTCTCATAATACCCAAAATATCCAGTTTCAATAACTAATCACTCATCATTCCAAGAATCAGGAAGACCTCAACTTGAGTGAGAAAGGGACAATATGCAGATGCCTTGATAACACAGATATTAGTTTTATCTGACAAGGATTGTAAAGCAGCCATTGTAAAAAAAGGCCTCAGTGGGCAATTGCAAATAGTTGAAACATGAGAAATAGAAAGTCACAGCAAATTAAGTTGAAAGTCACAGCAAAGAATTTGAAAGTCAAAGATATAGAAAATCAAAGATATAGAAGATATAAAAACCAAATAAATTTTAGAACTTAAAAAATACAATTCCTTAACAGTAGAATGAAGAGGATGGAGGAAAGAGTCATGAACTTGAAGACAGAATAATAGAAATCACTCAAGCTGAACAACAGAGAGAAAAAAAATGAAAAAAAAAAAAACAGCATCTCAGAGACAAGTGAGACTATAACAAAAAAACTAATATTCATTAATTGGAGTCCCAGAGGGAAGAAAGAGGTGGGCTGAAAATTATTTTTTAAATGGATGAACACTTTCTAACATTTGGCAAAAGAAACAAACACACAGATTCAAGAAGCTGAGTGAATCCCAAACAGGATAAACCTAAAGAAATACATGCTAAGGTACATGATAGTCAAATTTCTGAAAACTAAAGATGAAAAAATCTTAAAAGCAGTCAGAAATGATTCACCTATAAGGGGAAAATAATTTGAATGAAAGTGGATTTCTTATCCGAAACCCTGGACCCAAAAGGAAGTAGAACAGTATTTTTCACGTGCAGTAAGAGCTATCAATCAAAATGTCCCTCAATAGGTGAATGCTTAAACAAACGTTGGTACATCCCTTCGTGAAATACTACACAGCATGAAAAAGGAATGACCTACTAATATACACAACAACCTGGCTGAATCTCAAGACATTATGCTGAGTGAAAAAGTCTCATCTCAATAGATCATAACTATATGATTCCATTCATAAAACATTCTCAAAGAGACAAAATTATAGAGATAAAAATAGATTAGTGGTCCTAGGGTTTAGGGAAAGTCAGGGAGAGGAACTGGGTGGGTCTACAAATGGTAGCTCTGAGATCTTTATGGTGATGGAATAGTTTTGTATCTTGATTGCTGTGGTGGTTACAGGAATCTACACATGAGATAAAATGTCAAATAATTATACACATACATTGTCCCAACATTGATTTCCTGTTATTAGATTACCATTATGAAAGATGTAACACTGAGGGAAATTTGGTGAAAGGTACATGTGACTTCTTTGTACTACCTTTGCAACTTCCTGTGAATCTATAATTATTTCAAAATCATATATTAAACGTAAAACCTTTAAAAGTGTATCCTTTTTGACATTTCATAGATGTTTTTAGCCAAAGACATTTCATTATAGGATTGCTCAATATTTGTGCTCTTTCAAAATCCAAATCACCCAACTTTATTAAAAATATACAATGACAGGGCTTCCCTGGTGGCGCAGTGGTTGAGAGCCTGCTGATGGGTTTGTGCCCCGGTCCGGGAAGATCCCACATGCCGCGGAGCGGCTAGGCCCGTGAGCCATGGCCGCTGAGCCTGCGCGTCCGGAGCCTGTGCTCCGCAACAGGAGAGGCCACAACAGTGAGAGTCCCGCATACCGAAAAAAAAAAAAAAATATATATATATATGTATATATATATATATATATATATATACAATGACAAATGGAGAGCTTAAAAAAAAGGTTTTTTTTAAGGTTGGTTTCACTAATTCTTGGGTTCTACACAATGGTCAGTGGTAGAAAACATGGTTGACTAAGGAGGGCTATCAATCTAAAGAAAAATATCAACCTGGACAGAGATACTTAAACTATAGAAAATGTCAAAAACTTGTCTGGTATAAGCAAATGAGTATGTCAAGTGAGCAAAATTGGGAGATGTCCATATAAACTCAAAGTGAGCAGTCACTTTGTGTCTGAACTGATAACCCAAGAAATTTGTCAGTGGTTGCCTCTAGGAAATTCAGTCTAGTTTTCTGTTCTTTCTGACTGCCATTGCCATTAGAATCCACCTGACCTCCAGCCAGTTTGCCCTCAATACAGTTTGTAAAGTACTTACAGAACAAAGATTCTTACCAGCAGAGATTGATCTCCTCTAGGTTCTTCTTTATTCTTTAGATACAAGAAAAAAAGGCATTTTAGTGTTAAATTTGAACAAATGCCTATTGCAATTGAATAACAAAAAAATCTAGAATTCAGATCCATTCATTCACTCACTTGTTAGCCAGATAATTACTACAAAACTACTATGTGCCGGGCACAATACTCCTGTTCTGGACTACGTGGCATCTAGTTCTGATGTGACATTCCAGTTCTGGAATCCAGGCCTGCAATGAGCTTACGATCTATTATTTCTTTTTCAACTAAGATAGCACATTATCTTCAAAAAGATGATATTGATACTGTTACAAGTGACCACAAGTCCTTTCTATTAAGGCGCAACACCTCAGGAGGGCAAATAACATGGAGAACATGATACCAAAGCAATAGGGTTAATTTTAAAAGACATTAGCTCCCACAAATAGCTGACTTTCAAATAGCAGCAGTAGCATTGCATTGCTTATTTTAAAAATATAAAAAAGGAAGGCATGGAGGTGGGAAGACTTTGAGTTTTTCTATGTGAGAGAATTTTAGCAGGTTAAAAAATTTGTTTCCCAGTATAGTTGTGTTTCTGTAGCAGGTTACTTTGAATCTTATTCCTATTAGATGGAACTTTGATGTAGTTTAAAATGTATCTGAAATAGCCCCCAACGCTCTATATCCTCTTATCTTGTCTAATTTCTTTCTTCATAGTATTATTACATAAAATACAATGCTCCTGACATTATATTGAATATTTCTTTGCATATTGTCCATCTTCTCCACCTAGAATGTAAAGCTTCATAAGAGCAGTCACTTTGTGTTATTCCTGTTTTCCCAGCACTTAGAATAGGGCCTAGCACCAAGAAGGTGCTCAATAAATATTTGTTGAATGTTGGAAAATGAAAGAATTAATATATTTATGATTCGATTTGTTCCCCAAAGGGGAATTAATTTCTGATTAATTTAGGGAATATTTATTAATATTTTGGGGCCACACTTAGCATTTTAGATCAACTCTGCCAATCATTAAAGATAACTCATCAATCTTTTGTATTTACCGAAAATGATGCTTCATCACATCAAGGATAAAGCAAATGCCATCAATAACAGCTTTCTCCATTTGGTATTCATTCCCTCCTAGAAAAAAAGAGGATAAAAAGTTTTGGGGGGAAGTAGAAAACAACCTTCTTGCCACCTTCTAACAACAGACTAATTTGTGGAAGCTTGGCCATCAATCCAAGTGTCTGATTCCAGAATGCTCAGCCTTAGGAAGAAGGCAGACTTGAGTCAGGAGAACCACCTATTCTGTTTGAAGTGCTTCAGAAATCTCCCTCAGGGTGGGCCCTCTAGGAGGGATCCATTTTAGATTAGGTGCAAAGTGTCTGTGGTATTCTTTTTGTATTCCTTTATCAAATTCCACCCTGTTTGTGTAAAAGAAATTCAATAAAACTCATTCTATTTCACTTGGGCTTCTGTGACAATAAAATGGAGTACTAAGGGAGACATCATTATGCATTAGGATATATTCTGCCCCCAAAGTTGATTTATGTATCCCTATCTATCTATGTATTTTCCTCACAAAGATATTAAGACTGATAATTTATTCAAAGTCTATAGGACCAGAAACCTAAAAATATATGAGCTTTTTCAAAGGTATATCCTAGTAAACAGTGATTAAAAATATAAATTAAAGGCATTAAGCTCTAAAATGGAATATTTGGCTTCAGCCAATGACCAAGCTTGTGTTGAAGGCCTTAGGCAGGATTTTCGTTTACAAACATAAACTGGTTTTCAGTAGGCATCATCCAAAAACAGGTCCTGCTTTTAGATTATATGTTGGAGTAAAATGGACGTCTCTGATATTTACTTTTTGAACCCTCACTTAATGAGCAAGATGTTTTAGATCTGTACCTTCCAATATGGTGGCCACTAGCAACAAGTGACTAGCGAATACTTGAAATGTTTCTGGTCCAACAGTGGACTTTGAAGACTCACTATGAAAAAAATAATGTGAGATATCTCATTAATAATTGTTTATATTCAATACATGTTGAAATGAAATTTTGGATATAGTGGGTTAAATTAAATATATTATTAAAATGAATTTCGTATTTCTTTTACATTTTCGCAGTGTAGCTCCTGGAATATTTAAAGTTACAAATGTGGCTTGCATTATATTTCTATCTTACAGTTATTCTATAGATAATACCACACTGGGAAGGCTTTAACTGGGCACAATTTTAGTGTCCTTGCAATGCGAAATGACCACCTTTTAAATTCAAGACCACTAGAAATGCCCTGTGTATGTGGTAAGATTCCACTTAGCCAAATTATTTTCTGACAATCTGCCCTCAATGACATTATTTTTAAAGGTCAGGAGTATGTTGATGTGTCGCCTATTTTGTACAATATATTTTTAAGGCCGAGGTTTGGGGATGATCCTTATCTGTGATTTTGCCAGATCATCCAAACTTTCATACAGCTCCTTCCTAAGAGCCTTACCTTTAGTTTTGGTGATATAAAGTCCTAGGATGTTTCCCAAGCATTATATTTTGGGGTCTCTGTAAAAAAAATCAGATATTGTTTAATACTTTCCTGGTGTTTGAGTCTTATACTAATGGTGATGTCACCACTCTTTTTGATGATGAGAACATAAGAAAGTCATAATGATACTGTCATAATGATACATTTGGTAGGAAGTTTTTCTCAGGCTACCAGATGGTAGAACTTTGTCTTATTTGAAAAACTAAAGGACTTAAAGAATGGTTTGCTTTTACTTTCCTTTGTTGTACTTCCTTACATTTTTTTCGATGACTTTTGCTTATGGAAGTAGATTTTGAGCGGTGTGTGTATATGAATGACAGAACAAGTGCAGCATCTTCTTTTAGGCATTGTCTAATTATCTCAGGTAAAGCTAATTTTTTCTTATGCTTTCTAAGAATATCTTAAAAGTACTTATTTTTCTGATTATGGAAGTAACACATTTTCATGTTATAAAATTTTTCAAGTGCAAAAGAGCACAAAGAAGAAAACGATCAAATCATGTCACACTTCCTGAGATATTCACTCTTCGTTTGAGATAAGCATGCATCTTTATTTTGCCTCCTTTATAGTTTTTCTTATTGAAAGAGAAAGACACATTCTAACAGAAAACAAAGTTATATAATGTACACTAACTCTTCTTCTACCTCAGCATCTGATTTTTCCTATTATCCCACCCCCAGTGGCAGCCACTATTCATAGTTTCTTGGGTTTTATTCCGTAACTATTCTGTGCCCTGAAAGCATATATACATTTTTAAGTATACAGTTCCCCTTTTCACACAAATGTGAGCATACTAAAAACACTCTTCAGTACTTTCAAACTATCA
Organism: Phocoena sinus; assembly: GCF_008692025.1. Lineage (NCBI taxonomy): Eukaryota > Metazoa > Chordata > Mammalia > Artiodactyla > Phocoenidae > Phocoena > Phocoena sinus. The sequence goes on along the minus strand of NC_045768.1, from coordinate 13,258,706 downwards.
CTCATCAGTATATTTTGAAGATCATACCAGTACATCTCATACATCTGACTCATTCTTTTTCTGGTAAACTGTATTTTGTTATATGACTATATCATAATTTATTTCACCAGTTTTCTATCGCTAGAGATTTTGGTTATTTATTGTCTTTGCTATTCTAAGAAATGCCACAGTGAAAATATTTGAACATGCTCTATGAGCACATGTTGAACTATACTGCAGGATAAATTCCTAGAAATGGAATTGTTGGATCAAAGGTTAAACCCATTTAAAATTTAAATAAATGTTACTGAATTGTTTTTCATAGAGATTGTTCCAGTTTAACTTTGTACCATCAGTGGATAAAAGTAATCAGTTCCTTGCACCCTCATCAATATAGTGTGTTGTTATAATTTTTAGTATTTGACAGTCCGAAATGTGGGAATTGTATCTCAGTGGAGTTTTAATTTGCATTTATTTTATTATGGTTGATGTTGAGCATCTTTTTGCATGTTTAAAAGCCATTGTAATTCCTTCTCTGTAAACTGTCCATACCTTTGTTCATTTTCTATTAGGTCTCTGAATTTTTATATTTTTATTATTTATTTTTACTTATTTCTTTTTGTGGTACTGCGGAGCACAGGCTCCGGACGCGCAGGCTCAGCGGCCATGGCTCACGGGCCCAGCCGCTCCGCGGCATGTGGGATCTTCTCGGACCGGGGCACGAACCCGCGTCCCCTGCATCGGCAGGCGGACTCCCAACCACTGTGCCACCAGGGAAGCCCTGAATTTTTATATTTTTAAATAATTTTTTTTATTTAGACATAATTTTAGATTTAAAGGTAATTAAGACCATATGGTTTTAAGATAGACAAAAAGATTAATGGGACAGGATCAAGAGTCCAGAAATAGATCTACACCTATACGTACAAGTGATTTTGACAAATAGGAAAAAGCAATTCATTGGAGAAAGGATAGTCTTTTTTTTTTAAAAAAAAAAAGGCTCTAAAACAATTGGATATCCATATCCCAAAAGAAAAAAAAAGAGAGAAGAACTTTGATCAGCACTTTGCACCATACAAGAAAAATTAACTCAAAATGGATTACTGACCTAAATGTAAAATTTAAAACAATAAAATATATAGGAGAAAAAACAGTTAAGACAATGAAAAGGAAACTGGAGATTGGGAGAAATACAATTAAAAATGGGCAAAATATTTGACCAGACATTTCACCACAAAATAAAACAAAACACACACAGAAGGCAAATAAGTATATGAAAAAACCATGTTAGTCTTTATCGTCATTAGTCTTTAGGCAAATGCAAATTAAAATCACAGTATTTACCACCACATACCTATTAGAATGGCTAGAATTTAAGAAAACTGACCACACCTAGTGTTGGTGAGGTTCCAAGAACTGGAACTCTCATACACTGTTGGGGTGAAAGTAAAATGGTACTACTCTGGAAGAGTCTGGCAGTTCCTTAGTAATTTAAACAAGCACTTACCATTCAATCTGGCAGTTCCTCTCCTAGATATTTACCCAAGAGAAACAGAAGCCTATGGCCGTGTAAAGACCTGTTCATGACTGTTCACAGTAGCTTTCTTGGTAGTAGCCAAAAGGTGGAAACACCCCAAATGTTCAACAACAAGTGAATGTATAAACAAACTGTGGCATGGAATGTCCATAGAATGGAATAGTATTCAGCAATAAAAAAAAGAACAAAGTATTGATATACGCAACAACATGAATGGACCCCAAAATAGTTATACCGTGGAAGAAGCCAGACAAAAAAGAACATATATTGTGTGATTCTACTTATATAATATCCTTAAATATGCAAAACATTCAAACTATATAATGCACATTTTTATATTTTGGCTGCCCAAAACCTGAACACCCTTCATTTAGAGGGAATCCTAAATTCAAGAAACAAAAGCATCCTTCTGTCCAGTATGGAAACTGAAATAGGCAGAAATTTCCTTTCCCTGCCAGTTGCAGCTAAAACCTGGGCACATGATCTAGACTGCCTGACATGCTAATCAGATTCTGCTACCTGGAACTTTGAGACTTAAGGGAATTCATTTGGAGATTATTTGTAATACAGTCAAGGACTAACATTATGGCAGATGTTTCCAAGGGTTTGGAGGTCAGCAGGGAGATAATAAGTGATGCAGTCAGGGTTGGTGCTCAAAGAGCTTTATATCTATGGCATAATCTTATCTGTGCATTTCCTTCCTAAGTCCCTTTATACTTCTTCAGCTGCTGATTGCTAAGTACTGTGAACTGCTTCCTACCGTTCTGTAGTAAACATTGCTATTACTCACTACGATCTAGTTCCCTCTTCCTTCCCAAGCAGATGGCATATAGCACTTCCTAGCCCTTTTGCACTTGGCAGGGGCATGCGATAAGTCCAGGCTGAGGCACTGAAAAGTCTCTCTTCCACTGACATTGTGACTAGCAATATCACAAATAGTGGACCCACTACCATTCTGGGTCCCCAAGGGACAATATGGAGCAGATTGCTTGGCTCCAACCCTCACTGGTAATGTATGGTGAGTAAGGAAGGTTTTTTTTGTGTTAAGGTCACTAAGATTTGAGGGTTCAACTTTCCTACCCAACATGCCATTCCATAATTTTTTTCTCTGTTTAGATGAATCAGAATCATTTTCAATGTCCTGACAAATTCGGGTACTGGTACAAGAAAGCGGGGTTGTAGGCAACATAAACTTGGGGAAACTGGGGGGCTCTAGAATTGGTTATTAGGCCTTGCTTGGGGCTTAAAGGCAACTGAGAAATCACATTAGTGTTCAGAGAGAGGTATGTGGCAGGCTATGAAATATGGCATTAAACAGCTAATTAAATTATCCCTGGACTCCATGAATGAGGTGCTCATTGATGACAAAGGCCTTGGGGAACAACAGTTCCTGCCATAAAAATATGATGATGATGATGATGATAACTGGTATAATACTGACTTATGGGCCAGGCACTACACTACATACATATATTAACATACAATGAAATGAAGGACATAGAGAGATCGAGGACCAACTGGCAGGTTAAATGGCTGTATCTAATGGCACTTTAAAGGCTTGAAGAAAAATCACAAAGCTGGAGTTAAAATCTCCTTTGTGATTCCACCTTCCATCAGATAGCTGTGCCCTTCATAGTTGTAAGGGGTTCCAACTCTCCTGATGGCCCTGGTTTTGGGCCTTTAGTAAGACCACCTCCTTCTGGTTCTTGGGTTGGTCACAGCTTCTCAGTCACCTCACTGTCCCACTGAGCTCCCTAGCAATTCCTTCACCTGTGTAACCAATTCTTGAATTAAAATCCCTTGTTTTAAAAACCCAGATTTTTCTGACTAGACCCTGATTGATATAGTTCCTAGTATATACTTGGGGTACTCTGGTATCAAATAGCTTTTGCTGTATAAAAACCCACCCCAAACCTTAATGGCTTAAAGCAACAATGCTTGATTTTTGCTCATGAGGCCATGCATCATTTTTGCTGATCTGGGCCAGGTTCAGCTGATCTCAGCTGGGAAAGCACTCGTGTATCTACAATACTCTGGTCGGTTGGTTTGGGGATTGCTGGTCTATATTCACGTATCTGGCTGTTCAATGCATTAGCTAGGGCAATGCAAAAAGGCCATGGATACAGAGAGGGGATAATAATGTCAGTTTTGCAAACTATCTGCCAAAGACCCTAAGCAATTGTCTCTCAAAATGGGATTCTGATATTGGGTTGCTCACCTATTTAAGTTTGACTACCATGAAACTGAAACCACTAGGTGGCATTTCAGGGGGCTCCAAGGAGCTCTGGTTCTTTATGTCTCAGTGCAGAAAGAATTCAGTGAGAGGCAAAGTGATAGATAAGAAGCGTTTTATTAGAATAGGACACATGTGAGGCTTACAATCGGGCAGGTGAGAGGGTGCCATGCCCCGAGAACTTAGTGGGCTACAGTTTTATAGTCAAAGGAAAAGGGGGGAGGGAGAAAAGACCACTTCCTTCCTCATTCTTGAGTAGACATCACACTTCCATCATCAGCTCCTTCTCCAGGTTGGGCAGGGGAGTTTTCTTGTCCCTGCGCAGTCAAGCTAGGACTGTCATGGCACTATGGAAAAATTATTTCACGTCTCAGTACAATGAGAGTCTTTCACTTTGAAATGTCACCTTTCCACAAATTATTGTTTTTTATGTGTGCAGAGAGCATGTCCTATGGGTCATTAACTTGCTGAGCTCACTGGGCAAGATGTGGGTCTCATGCCACCATTGTTTTATTGTTTTGGGGCATGTCTCATGCTTCTCTTGCATGGTTTTGTTGCTAAGCAAGCCTGCTTGGTTTTGTGGTTAAGCAAACCTGCTTTCTGGAGTGATCATTAACTTACATGGTTCTCCCATACTTTTTCTTTACTTACAATCCCCTAGTGGGATTAAGTATTTAATTATCTACTTTGTCCCTTTACTCTGTCCCTATCAAAACCCTGTTCTACTTGTGGGTTACTAGAAATCTGTGGTATATAGTGGCATCACAATTATTTAAATTATGACCTATTATTGCTTGGTAGGAAGTGTCAATCAAAGGGAAGACGGGCTTCCCTGGTGGTGCAGTGCTTGAGAGTCCGCCTGCCGATGCAGCGGACACGGGTTCGTGCCCCGGTCCGGAAAGATCCCACATGCCGCGGAGCGGCTGGGCCCGCGAGCCATGGCCACTGAGCCTGTGCGTCCAGAGCCTGTGCTCCGCAACGGGAGAGGCCACAACAGTGAGAGGCCCGCGTACCGCAAAAAAAAAAAAAAAAAGGAAGACATTATGTAGCTGCTGTACTAGCCCTCATGGTTATAATGAGGACAAGCAAGGTCTGTGGGATGAGAGCTTAGAGAAATAAAATAATACGTCTAGAAATTGAAGCTCTCAGTTCAAGGCATGGGCACAGAATAAGATCACTCTTATGGTGTCATTTTGTGTGTGCGCATGTGTGCGTGTAAGTGGTCGTCATGAGGATATGGATCATGAGATGAGGATAAGGCTCAAAATCTAATTGTGTGTCCCTATCAAATTCATGGTTGAAATGCTGATATTTAGCAAGTGGTAGAATGTTTACATCAGTCTCTGACCCATGGTGTAAGGGCTACTGTGGTGAGCAGGGTCAAACGGAAGCCAACGTAAAAAGCTCTCCTACTAAATAATAAATCAGGTGGAGCCTGTAAAGATTAGTGCAACGATTAAGGACTTGAACATTACAGGCTGTTCATCCTTATCACATCCTTGTTTAACTTGCTTGTTTGGCCAGTATAAAAGCCAGATGAATTTGGAGAATGCCTGTGGATCATTATAAAGTTAATTAAGTGGTGACTCCAATTACAGCTACTTTTCCAGGTGTTGCATCTTTTTCCTGGAGCGAATGAACATGGTCCCTGGTATTTGGTCTGTAGCTGACAGATGTTTTTCCTTATATCAGTTATATGGATTATCAAAAGCAGCTTGCTTTTACCTGGCAGAAACATCGATAAACCTTAGAGCTATGTGAATTCTCCTGCATTGTCATAACATAATCCACAGTGTCCTTGGTCACCTGGGCAACTCACAGGATATCATTGTTAGCATCATGCTGAATATTGTGAGCAGAAAAGAGCAAGAATCCCAGATGTCATGCTAATACAAATGTATACCAGAAGGTGGAAGAAAAACCCCATCAAAGTTCAGTGGCTTGCCACACCACTGATGTTTCTGAGAAGCATGCAGGGTGTATCTGCTCTAAACAAGTTCCTGCTCATTGCACCACTTACCACCAAACCAGGGGCATCAAGCTCAGTGGGACTGTTTGGATATTGGAGGAAACATATATTGTACTTGAGTGCACTGCTCTGACCTATTTATCGAGAAATTGCTAACCCTGACAATTTTGAGTGATGCCCAGGGCGAGAGAAGGCTCTCTATAAGGTAGAATCTGCAGAGGAAGCTTCTGTGACCCTTAGCAGATTCACGTGGAAAATACACTGTATGGAACATTTTGCATAGCTCAGGTAGCAGATGAATGCTGGACACATGGGATTCTAAATTTGAGTTATGACCTTTCCTACCCACCATGAACTTAATGTTATCTGATCCAACAAACTAAAAGCTTAGCTATATGCAGCTACAGTCCATTATCAAATGGAAGTCATTTCTAGGAGACTGGACCTTGGCAGATTGGAACATTGGTAAGAAGGTTGGAGGTCCTGTAGGGGCTGAAATAGGCACAGAGTGTAAGGATTATGTGTATCCCATGAAAATGCTCCCCAATGAGTGCTCTCAGTAGAGTAATCAAATAGAGAAGATCATTTGTTCTGTGATGTTGGTCAGCCTCTTTCTGTAGTCACCCCCAGTGCTTGCTGGAGGCGCCCGTGTACAAAATGGCTTTAGTGGCAGGGATGGAGGCTCTCCACGGGCTTAGTAAAACAGACTTCCATTTGAAGCCTAATCTGGCCTCTGCACCCTGACACTGAATTAAATCTCAGAGACAGAGTTTTGGGTGAAGTAGAAAAGAATAGCTTTATTGCTTTGCCAGGCAAAGGGAGCCACAGCGGGCTAATACCCTCAAAACTGTGTGTCCCCACTTGGAGAGAGTAGTGAGGAGTTTTATGGTAATTGTTCAAAGAGGCTGTGATCAGCTCGTGGACATTCTTCTAATTGGTTGGTGGTGAGGTAAGTAGGAGTCAGCAACATCAACGTTCAGGTTCCAACAGGTCTGGGGTCTACGTGCTTGTGGGCAGCATACCATCGTTAACAATTAACTCCTTCCACCTCGTGGGGGTTTCTGTATCTGCAAAACAGCTCAAAGATACTGTGTGTATCCTTTGATGGGGAACCAGGACCTTGCCCAAAGGCTGCAATATTGTTTCTCTTGACTGTGTGTTTCTCCCTTGTCTTGCATCCCCTCCCTTCCCTAATTAACAACTGCTTGAATCTGCCCATTGGAATGAAGCCTATTTCCTGTAATCAAAGAAATGGGGGACACAGAAAGGCTTTTGTGTCCAGGAGCCCCACAGGGCCCTGCTTGGTATCACTTTCATCACTGATGACCTGGCCTCTGCTCCACTGCTAAGTGCCCAGCCATCCAACAGCAGAGGCCACCCAGAGTACTTCATATGGCGCCTTTCTTCTGAGGGACCAGCTGGCCACCAGTGGCTTATTGGTTACCTTGGATCTTTTCCATCAGGGAAGGGAAAGAAATTTGTCCTCAAACAAATATATTCTGAATACAGATTGCCTTTCTTCCCCACAGTGCTTCTTTTTTAAATTTTATTTATTTATTTTTGGCTGCCTTGGGTCTTTGTTGTGGTGCACGGGCTTCTCATTGCAGTGGCTTCTCTTGTTGCAGAGCACAGGCTCTAGGCGTGCGGGCTTCAGTAGTTGTGGCTCGCGGGCTCTAGAGCACAGCCTTCAGTAGTTGTGGCGCACGGGCTTCGTTGCTCTGCGACATGTGGGATCTTCCCGGACAAGGGCTCGAACCTGTGTCCCCTGCATTGGCAGGTGGATTCTTAACCACTGCGCCACCAGGGAAATCCTCCCGCAGTGCTTTTGTCAGCACCACCACTTGTGGACTAATAGAAAGCTTTATCCATTGCCTCTGATGGGGAGATAGATTTTATTGTCAAGTAAGTGCTACAATAGGCTCATGTCCATGGGGTTCACTGGTTTTACCATGTGACTCATGATCCAGAAGCAGCTAACTTTATGAAATGGCTGGCTGAATACTCAGTTGTAGTATCAGCTGTACCAGCTAATTCCCACATAGCCTTTAGGTCTCATTTAAATATCCCTTCCTAAGGGGAGTATTCCCTAATCTGCCAGATGAGCTTAGATTCCCTTCATTAATCGCTAATACTTATTGAATACTTATATTATCAAATTTAATCCACCACTATGAGATAAACTGAGGCACAGAGAGCTTTTATTATCTTGTCCATAGTTGCACAGTAGGTGAAAAGACAAGCAATCATGCCTGAGTCCTTACTCTTCCTCTTTCCTAAATACTCTAATAGCACCCTGGCTAGGACACCCTTAGAGAGCTGATCCTGGGCTGAGTTAACGAGGGGATGAGGCAGCTATGGAGCTGACTCGTATGTCATGAGACTGTCTTTGTGCCTGTGTACACAGACGGGAGTAACTGCTATGGCAGAGTGTGGCTGAGACATGACATTCTACCAGCCACCAGCTTCCACTGATAGTGATGCCTTGGATGATGAGTATTACTATGCTAGGGCTATAGAATCCTGATGCTAAGGAGAGCTAACATTAATAATAGAGAGAATGATTGTTAGGTTGTATTGCATTAAATACATTTTGGCAGAAAACATTTTAATCCATTCTTTCTATCAGTGTCTGCTGTAGCAGACTTTCCTTGAATGTTCCCACCTTTGCCTAGGATTTTCCTGCTTTTTTCAGGTGGTTGAAAGTTCCAGTGCCCTGCTAGCCATGGCTGTATATAGGGGAGACATACTCTGCCTGGTACATGAAAACCTTCTTTATTACTTTCATGCAGAGCACCGCTCACCCAAGTATGGAGTCTTGGTCTTAGTGGGGGTGTTAAAAATCATGGAACCCTCAGAGAGACAAGTCCCTGGACACAACGAGCAACAGAAAGGAAAGTTGCTTTCACTTCACTATGTTTGTTCCCATGACTGTAGGGAGAAGTTGAGGAACATCTTATGATATTGAATCTTGGACAATCTTTGGGGAATTTCCTCCCTGCACACATTCTGATGGCATGATTTTGTAGGTGGTATGTGGTTAAGACCTGAGAGTCTGTTAGCCAACACTGGGCTCCTGCATGTTTTCCCAGAGCTTTAAAGCTTGGGTCCTTTAAAGGACCCAAGGTTCCTGGGGGCAGGGTTCTGGCTTCTGTAACACATTTCCTCTATCCAGGTCTCATTCCTCTAATCAGAGGTGGCGCTCTGCCAGTCTGCTCTTTCTTTGACTCCTAGTACTCTGACCTTAAACAAATATCTCCAATGCCTATTTGTACAATTGCTTTGGTTTATCCTGTCCATCGGAACCGAGGACTTGCATGTAGTCCATTGCCCTCCAATTGATTTCATCTTCAAAAAAGAGGTCATAGCGTATCTGTAGATAAAGACTTACCAGCACTGATACATCCTTTGTAGTTTCTTTGTGCTTAGGATAAATGAAAAGCATTGTATTAATTTTAAAATAATGGGCTTCCACATTTAAGATGACTAGAGTTATACCCCTATAAATCCATTAATTTTATTACCTAATTTTACTACTTAATATTACCAAATATTTAATGAACATATAATGTTATGCATGGAATATTTGTGTCCCTCTCAAATTTATATGTTGAAGTTCCAACCCCCAGTGTGATGGTATTAGGAGGTGGGGCCTTTGGGAGGTGAGTAGGTCATGAGGATGGAGCCCTCGTGAATGGGATTGGTGCCGTTAGGAAAGAGATCCCATGGCAGAGATTCTTCTGCCGTGGAAGGACACATTGAAAAGATGGCTGGGTATGAACTAGAAAGTAGGTCCTCAGCATACACCAAATCTGCTGGTGCCTTGATCTTGGACTTCCCAGCCTCCAGAACTGTGAGAAATTTCTGTTGTTCATAAGCCAACCAGTCTATGGTATTTTGTTATAGCACCTTGAATAGACTAAGACATACACTACGTGCCAAATACATTGCTGGTTATAGAGATACAGTAATAAACATGATAAAAATCACTGTAGTTATGACCTCATATGCTATATCTGAAAAAATAAAGTAATTATTTGAGATACAAATGACAGAGAAACTTAATAACATTTAAACAACAAAGTTTGTGGGAACTCCCTGGTGGTCCAGTGGTTAAGACTCAGCACTTTCACTGCGGAGGGCCTGGGTTCAATCCCTGGTAGGGGAACTAAGACCCTGCAAGCTGCATGGCGAGGCCAAAAAATCCAACCAACCAACAAAAAAAACCCCAGTGAAATTTGCTAATTGCCAATGAAGACTTTCTTCTTGCTCAGATATGTGGAGGGCAAATACCACACTTAGTGTCTGAAGTCAACAATATTAGGGACATTTCTTTTTTAAAAAAATGCCACCTATTTAAAAACGGCAGTTTCTCTATAACATGTACTAACGTTACACTGCCATAATTACATGGTAACTGTCTTGATGGCTTAACATTGCTTCTTCTCACACACATGGGCCTATAAAGGTTACATTTAGCTCTGATTACATTAGAAACAAAGAACTTTTATGCCAAGGCTATGTTTATGCTGATATACTTGGATATTATTTGGATATAACTGGGTATATTAGGATCAATATATTTAGATGCTGATCCATTCAGGGGGAAAACCTATCACCTATCTGACATGCCAGATCCTTACCAACACCAGAATAAAATATCATTAATTTTTTAAAGTTACCTGAAATGATACGCTCTATGCAAGGCCCACAGAAACAATAAGATTAATAACAATTGAATTATTTTCCTTTGGTATCTCATTCTTTCCCGGAACGATAAAAAAAAACGGATAAAACTAGATTAAATAAAGCACAATGTACACAGAGTATGCTGTGTTGAATCCTACCTCTCCATGACTTAAACTAGATGAGGTAATAGATATTGGCTGGGATGTAAGGCACCTCTGCTCCTTGGATATCTGTCTATACGAAAATAGAGTTAAGTCAGTAGAAACACTGTTTATTTGAGCTAGCTGCCCAAAGACTTAGGACATTAGCTGGCATAAGCTGACCTGATACAAGAGCTCTTACAACCTTTATTTGTCTTTTTCTAAAGCACAAAGGGCTTCTCCTACAGAAAAGAAAAGTATAAATGCCACTTCCAAGCCACCCTACCTCACAGGGTGGGTGTCAGAGAAAGAGATCATTATGAAAATACTTACTTGGACTCTAAAGAGTTGTATAGTTATGAAGGAAGTTATTATTTTTAATTAAACAATATTATGAAGATCATTCTAAGAAAGGTGATAGGACTGCTAACAGCATAAAATATGTGCCCCTTCTCAAAAGTATTTGAATACAAAATTGATTCAGACCACTGGCTGGAGGCTAAACTATAATTTTTAGATTATTTGTGCATTGGCCTTGGAATTTGAGCCATCAAGTTTACAGAACTCCTTTGTGATACGTAATCTATGGAGTATGGAATTCTCTGTGTGCAGAAAGGAATTAGATATGGCTTGATGGTTGAACTTAAGGACAAACTCTTACCTTTCGTTTTACAAAGATCACATACTAATTTTATACAGCTTCTTCTCGGAGATTTAACATTTATGGTATAATGGGTTGGGAATTCATGTAGAGAATCCTAAGAGGGTAGACGGTTTTCAAGCAGGACATTTTGAGACCTTTGAAAAATCGTGAATCAGATAACCTAGTATTTGTTCGGTACGCGGGCCTCTCACCGCTGTGGCCTCTCCCGTTGCAGAGCACAGGCTCTGGATGCGCAGGCTCAGCGGCCATGGCTCACGGGCCCAGCCGCACCGCGGCATGTGGGATCTTCCCGGACTGGGGCACGAACCCGTGTCCCCTGTATCGGCAGGCGGACTCTCAACCACTGCGCCACCAGGGAAGCCCCAGATTCTCTTTTGATGATGAAAAAATTAGACACTTGTAGCCTTAACAATTCATATGCCAGTAGCTTCTCTTTGTCATTAGCAGGGGACTAGATTTTGTCCAATTAGAAAAAAAAAAATAGGATAACTTAAGTTTCTTTCTTTCCTTGGGGATTTTTTAAAGCTTCATAATACATTTTTAACTGAAGTATAATTTACATAAAGTAAAACACATGCAATTTAAGTGTACAGTTCATTGGATTTGTAACAAATGTACATGTGTATGTAAAAACCACTTTACGATATCAACATCTCCATGATCCCAGTAACTTTTCTTGTGCCCCTTGGAGTCACTACCTTCCCTTACCCAGGAAACCAGTTTTCTGATTTCTATTTACCATAGCTGAGTTAGTCCTGCTGTAAAACTTCATATAGATAGAATTGTACTGATGCACTCTTTGCATTTGGCTTTTTTCACTCCAAAGTTTTGCAGCTCACCCATGTTGTTGTGTGTATTTCACACCATACAAAAATTTAATTCAAAATGAATTACAGATCTAAGCATAAAAGCTAAAGCCACAAGCTTTTAGAGGAAAACATAGGAGAATATCTTTGTAACTTGGGGATAGATAAATGTCTCTTAGGTGACAGAAAACAATAGCTGAAGAAATGGTAAACTACATCAAAATTAGAAAAACTTCAGCTCTTCAAAAGACACCATTCAGAAAAAGAATAAGGAAGCCATTACTATTCACCAGTGGTTTATAGTTACCTGAAATAATATATACCATACATGATCCACATAGGAAAGAAAATCCATATCAATGTTGGAAATTTTCTATTGATTTCCATTCTTCCTAGAAGAAAAAAAAAAGGTGGTGAAGGAGGATAATTAAATTAGTGCAGAATTAGAATCTATTTTGGGTCACAGCTGAGTAGATTATACCAGACTAATACTCCCATAGATAAGAGTCATAAGCTCTGGATGAAATTTAAAGAAAAAGTTAAATAAAATTATCTGAAGGCAAAGGAGAGGGACAAAAACAGACCAATCCTTGAAAGGAGGGAAGGTATTGGGTAAAATTCACATTTATACAGCTTTTCATTTGAGGTTATCTCTCAATTCACACAGAGCTAGGTGGCTAGAACTCATATAGAAAGACTTGAGGAGTCAGAGGGTAGAGTTGTTAGATGTAAAGGAGGCTGAAAAGTAATAGAGAAATCCCAGAAAGAGGGATACACAAAATGGGGTATCCCAAAGTCAGCATAGAGACTCTGACCAAGGGACTCCCCTGGTGGCACAGTGGTTAAGAATCCACCTGCCAATGCAGGGCACACGGGTTTGATCCCTGGTCTGGGAAGATCCCACGTGCTGCAGAGCAACTAAGCCCGTGTGCCACAACTACTGAGACCACGCATCACAACTACTGAAGCCTGCGTGCTCTAGGGCCCGCGTGCCGCAACTACTGAGCCCGCGTGCTGAAACTACTGAAGCCTCCGCGCCTAGAGCCCATGCTCCACAACAAGAGAAGCCACTGCAATGAGAAGCCCGTGCACCGCAACAAAGAGTAGCCCCCACTTGCCACAACTAGAAAAAGCCCATGTGCAGCAACAAAGACCCAATACAGCCAAAAAAAAAAATTCTGACCAAAACCTTGGATGACAACTTAACTGTCCATGCACAGGAAAGATTTCAGTTTCCCCAGGAAATACCAACATCCAAGAGACTATAAAAATTAGTTATTTCAGTTGATGTTCCCTGCAGGAGAAAAAGCGTTTGGAATTTGGGTCCAGACCAGTTAACTAACTGTTCAAACAAAAACCAGCACTCTACGGAGGAAAATAACAGAATCCAGAGTCTCTACAACATGTCATCCATAATGTCAGACATATACTGTTAAAAGGTTATCAGACATGCAAAGAAACAGGAATATGTGACACATAGTGATGAGAAATGGACCCCGGTATAACTCAGATGTTGGTTATGGTAAACAAGGACTTTGAAACAGCTATTATGAAAATGTTTGAGAATTTAATGGACAACTTGGTCAAAATGAATGAACAGATAAGGATCAGCAAATAAATGGAAGCAATTAAAAATGGCATACTAAAAAAAATGGCATACTAGAACTTTAAATACTATATTTGAAATGAAAATATTAGTGGGTAGGCTTACAAACAGATTGAATACTATAGAAGGAAAGGTCAGTGAAATGAAAGCTAGATCAATGTTAATCATCCATTGTGAAAAAGAGTGGAAATTAAAATCTATTTACATTTAAACTGTATTCAGAATCCACCTTTACCACCACATATGGAAGTTTTCACACTCTCTCACTGTGAGAATCTTGCCAAGTTGGGTGCCTTCTGGAGGAGGGAAAAAGAGGGGGAGAACCAGGGGATGCAATGCCCTTCAGTTGGACAAATAAGGTGGTGAGGCATGAACAGGCATAATAATATAAAGAAACCTATTTTAAAGCCCATCTCCTTTCAGGAAGTGTTTGAGACAGCTTACAATTAAGGTGTGGTTGCAATAAACAGGGAAACAATACAAGCAGAAAAAGCAAAAAGGAACAGAGAGAAGAAACGTCTATTTAGTCACCCAGGTAGGTATTTTCACATGACTTTGTTCATCCCAGCCACTCCATGAGAATAAAGGTTTTACCTTTATTTTCATTTACATTTAAAATAAAGTACTGATAGGGAGGGACTTACTTGTCATTTTACTATTTGCTTTCTTTATGCCTTACAGCTTTTTTTGTCCCTTATTTCCTGCATTACTGTCATCTTTTGTGTTTAGTTGATTTTTCAGTAGTGAAATATTAGAAATTCTTTCTCATTTCCTTTTGTATGCATTCTACAGCTATTTTCTTTGTGGTTATCATGGGGATTGCATTTAACATTCTGAAGTTATAGCACTCAAATTAGAAGTTATACCAGCTTAACTTCAATAACACACCAAAACTCTGTTCCTTTACAGCTCTGTCCCCATCCCTTGTGGTTGTTGATGTCATGAGATTACATCTTTGTACATTGTGTGCCCCAAAACATAAACTAATAATTCTTTTAAATGTATTAGTCTCTTAAATTATGTAGAAAACGAAATTTGGAATTACAAACTAAAGTTATAATAATACTACCTTTTAGACTAGTAACTTAAAAAAATATGTATTTGTCTCTTTAATAATGTAGCCAAAAAAAGTGAAGTTACAAACAATTGTTACAATACTAGCTTTTATAATTGCCCATATATTTACTTTCACTGAGATCTTTATTTCTCCATATGGATTTTCGTAACTGGCTAATGTCCTTTCATTTCACCCTGCAAGACTCCCTTCTGGCTTCCAAAGTTCCCAATGAGAAATCTGCCAACAATCTTATTGAGGCTCTGTCATATGTGACAAGTCATTTCTCTCTTGCTTCTTTCAAGATTTTCCCTTTGTCCTTATCTTTGTCTTCCAAAAGTTTGATTATAATGTGTCTCAGTGTGGGTCTCTTTGAGTTCCTCTTACTTGGAGTTTATTGAGCTTCTTGGATGTTTATAGCCATGGTTTTCATCAAACTTGGGAAGTTTTCAGGTGTTATTTCGTCAAATACTTTCTCTCTCCTCTCCTTCTGGGGCTCCTCCAAAGGAGGTCACTTACTAATTTGCCCATTATATGTGTTGTTTTTGAATGTCCTAGTCTTTAATATCTGGTCCCAAAGAGGGAAAAAGAAAAATGAAGGGAGAGGTAATGGGTGTTGACCCTTTAAATCCCCTGGGAGTTATTTCAACCGGAGGGGGAGGGGCTTGCAACAATGGGGGGAGTTGCAACAACAATGAATGCCTGTCTCTTTGTCTGCGCCTCTGTGATCAGAAGCATCAATCAGCAATCAGAGCACAGATACCCAATATTTGGAGGACAGGGTCTTTTTGCCCACCCTGGCTTCCACAAGCTGTGGGTAAGTCACTGCAGGAACACATGCACGGCTATCTGCCAAATGGCTGGGAGATGGGGATGGATGGCTGCCTGTGCTAAGAGCTGAAATTGACTGCAATTAACCTTA
This sequence comes from Phocoena sinus, assembly GCF_008692025.1. Lineage (NCBI taxonomy): Eukaryota > Metazoa > Chordata > Mammalia > Artiodactyla > Phocoenidae > Phocoena > Phocoena sinus. Next base: position 13,243,110 of record NC_045768.1, on the reverse strand, counting down.
ATTTACCATTCAAGTCTTCCTCTGGAAGTTGCAAGCCTTCAATAGACTCCAGAGTTCCAAAATAGTTACATCAGACAATTCTGCCAGTCTAGGGGGAGAGACAGCTTCCTGGTGCTTTCTACTCCACCATATTACCAGAATCCTCTTCACCTGGGAAGCCCTTAAAAGTCCCAATGCCCACGCATACCAACTGAATCAGAATTTCTGGGGTTGGAACTAGGCATCAATATTAGCTCTCCAGGTAATTCCAGAATGCAGCCAAGTTTGAGAACCAGAGTGCAGCTTTATGTCTCCTATTACTAAAGGGACACATAACTCTTATGTGATACTTTGGATTTTGGAGGCAGTGTCCCCACACATAAGGGTATCCAGCTACCTCCCACTTGTCTGATAAGTGTAAAAGCAGTGAGCTTCCAGTAGGACCTTGGACAAGAGAAAGCTCTCCAGCTGGTCCATGTTGCAGACAAGTTACCCTGTCACTGGACTCTTGTGACCAATCATATCTTACGTAGCTAAAAGGGTCTGAAGTAGACTGGGATGATGGATGAAGACTGTTGCTAGCCTTGATAGAAAACTTAACAGCAGAGGTCAACTGAATTCCAGAGTAAGGAAATGCCCCTTGAGCAGGTAACCATCATTCCCTCCTTTTATTTTACATTTTTTTCCCCTCCTTTTAAGTAGGAGTTACTGTAACTTTCTCCCCCCTTCCTTCCTTGTCTCTCACTATTGACTCTTGTGTATTTGGGTGTGAGCTAAATTTACCATTTATTTCACAGACTGCAGAATAGTCAGATGGGCTTTCTAAGGAGCCAAAGGATAAATAGTTATTACCTGGAGATGGTGGGCTCTGAGAAGCTTAGCCCTCTGACATTTGCTGTGGATTCTGTGGCCTGCTGTTAGGAGAGGGGTCTGTGCTAGAGTTGTGCATAATGTTTTTGAATCATGGTAGCAGGGAATATTTTAGATATGTGGAAAGAAGTGATTGACAGCCAGACAGCTATAAGTGAATGTGGTAGACACTTTTAGAGGCATCTACTGAGCTCACAACAGTATATCCTTCTCTGAGAACCTCCCCAGAGTGTAACCTACCCTCCAGTAAACCTACCCCATGTCGCAACTGCTGGGAGCATGAGTGGATGCTGTGCCACATGGGTTTTCTTTTCCAGGTATTTAGAGTTTTGAAGGAAGAAATCTTGAGTCTGGAGATAGTTGGAGCTTGGTCATATTTGAAGACCTTCAGGGGAAGTTTACAATTTTCAACTGTTGAAGCCCTTGTACTTCCCTGGCTCTTGCTTATGGCCTGGTTGTAGTGATGTGCTAGTAAATTTTTACACAATCACCTCCTCAGAAAGATGCAAAGGGAAGGGAAGGGAAGGGGATGGAACCCTGATTTCTAGTGTTTGCTGATTCCCATGGTGCAAACATTCCCACCATGGCCGATATCAAGCTACCACAATGAAGTCACTGAACAGGGTTGGGAAGTGTTGTGTACAACACGTTCTCACAAGCAGGTATGAACCAGCTTCAGTATACCACTGTCTGGTTGCCAACTCTCCCTTGTATTTAGTAGAACTCTCCAGTAGCCTCACACTAATCTCCCTTTTGGGTTTATACAGATCAAGGGGAATATCTGTTCTTTGCAACCAAAGTATCTTTAACTAAAACACCTAGCTAGCATAACCACCTTTTATTCTGAACACAGTCAACTTACTAAAAGTGTGTTCTAACTTTGGCTGATTTTTAAATATTTATAGCTATATCCATTTATATGCAAAACTCATATCTATTTCTACAAATGTGCAGTCCTCGCCAGGTCCGGAAAAGACTATTTTTAACCCTATTTGATGTTTTCATCCTAAGCAGTTGCTTAGGGTAAGTGTTGTCTTGGGAAATTCCTGCCCTCTGGTGTCCAGTATGGGGAACTACTTTTGTCTGAGCTGTGAAATGTTACAGGGGGTTAAGACTAGGTGAGTTCGAAGCTTTCGGCACCCATTAGGGACTATTCCCTGGGTATAGACAGGTGGGTATTATGCAGATTGGCTCCCCACGTTTCTTTCTTCATAAAGTTCAAGGGAACTTTACACCAGGTTTCTCAAGCTCATCACGATTGACATTTTTTTTTTTTTTTTTGCGGTACGCGGGCCTCTCACCGTTGTGGCCTCTCCCATTGCGGAGCACAGGCTCCGGACGCGCAGGCTCAGCGGCCATGGCTCACGGGCCCAGCCGCTCCGCGGCGTGTGGGATCTTCCCGGACCGGGGCACGAACCCGCGTCCCCTGCATCGGCAGGCGGACTCTCAACCACTGCGCCACCAGGGAAGCCCACGATTGACATTTTGAGCCAGATGATTCTTTGGTGTGGGGCCTGCCCTGTGCATTGTAGGATGTTTAGCAGCATCCCCGGCCTCTGCCCACTAGATTTGCATAGCAACCGCCCCCCCACCCCCCGCCAAGTTGTGACAACCAACAATATCTTGAGAGATTGCCAAATGTCCCTGGGGTCGGTGCAGGGGTGGGGCGTGGGCGCGCAGCAGTGGCGGTGGTTGTACAAAATCATCCTGGTTGCGAACGACGGCTCTACTCTGATGGAGTAAGCTCGTCCCGTGCATCACGGACCTTAAGCAGCACTGAGCTCAGTAGGTTAGGGTACCCGGTTAGAGCCTGAAGCTCAGACCTCGACTCGAGTTCCCATAGTGATAGAAAAGCATCTGCTTTGTAGTGGGACACAGAGTCCACAGTCAAAAAACAATTTTTTTTAATTAAAAAAAGCACCACTTATGAGGCATGACGGGAGTGGATGTAACGATTCATTCGTTAAGCAGCACCTCTGGGAGAGGTGATGTAATGGGTGCTGGAGCTGATGCAAAGGCAGACTATGGTCCTGCCTTTAAGGAACTCACAGTTCTAGAAGGGTTCAATGGGGATACTTGCAGTTGTAAGAGAAACCCCGATTCCAAGTGACTTAATAATGGGACCTCATTGGCTCACACATTCGAAAAGTCCACAGGCAATTCAGGCTTTAGGTAAGGCTGGAGCCCGTGGCTCAGGGCTGTCATCAAGGACTGTGGTTCCTTCGGCGTCCCTGCTCCTCCTGTCCTATTGTCAGTTTCATCCTAAGGCTGACCTCCCTTGTGATCCCCAGAAGTGTTAGTGGCTTCTAATGTTACATGTGTCTGTATTTCCAGTAAAAGACCTGAGATTCAATTTGATTGCATTAGTTTAGATCACCTGCCCACCCCTGAATCAGTCATTGCCACCAGGGGGAGGGAAAGTATTGATTGGCTTAGTCTGGGTCACTTGGTCCAACTATGGCACTAGTTTCCATAGAAATCACATAGACTCCATAGAGGAGACCAGGCTTTGCTGGGGAGGGAGAAAGAGAGCCACAGATGCTGGGTGAATGTGCAGCCCTCAACCAGCCAAAGCCCTCTCAAGCTCTTTGCTGCTTTTCACACAGGCTCTGCTATGAGATTTCACCCAGTCCCAAGGCCTTGGCACCATTTGGGTGGGTCTCCGTGAAAGTCTCATCACAGTCCTCTGTGCTGTGTGTCTGCTGCACCTCCCTCCGAAGCCTCACCCCATCTCCACTCTTCACAGTGATCCCCTTCTCTTCTCGCAAAGCTCAATTCAGAGGCAGCCCCTCTGAGGCTATTTCCACCTCACAGACATCCTTTCCTCCTCTGTACCCCCTTGGCCCTTGAACTTTCCTGGGCCTCGTATTGCTCAGGTTCCATTTGACTTTCTCCAGCGTGGCTCCAGCATGAGTTTAGACCTACCTTCTGCCTCTGAAGAGTCTGGGTCTACTAAGTTCTCTCTCTTTAATTCCTAAGACAAGGATTGAGAGCTTTTGGTGGTGATTCCCTGCTGTCCACAGATTTCAAAAACAGGATGGTTAAAGTGTGTGTGTGTGTGTGTGTGTGTGTGTGTGTATGCACATATGTGAGAGACAGTAAGGGAAGCAGACTGGAGCCGTGGGAAGAGCAAAGGATTTGGAGTCGGACAGTCCTGGGTTTGAGTCCTAGCTCTGCACCCTTATAGACCTGAGGCTTTGACCAATGGATCCCCACTTAACCCAGCTTTCTCACCTTAAAAGAAGTATGCATTGTGTTGTACATTCATGCTTTCTATATTTCACACTTGTGAGTATGCTACCATGCCTGTGTTATTCATTTACATAAGGTACATTTAATAAACAGTGATTTAATAAATTCTTATAACTGTAAGTAGTGCCATAGCTATCAGTAAATCACATAGTGACTTTGGCTGAGAGAGAGAAAATGAGTCATTACAAGAAGGACAAGAGAAGTCAGGCCCTTCTAGCCTTACAGAAACTTCTCCCCCTCCAGCTGCATGGAACCCCCAGAGTGGAAGGAGGAGGCATGGCTGTCCCTTCCACCCACCCCCTCACCCAGCTTTGCCCTCTGAGGCACTTCCTTGGTATAACAGCTTATGAGTGACCACTGGGCTTATAGCGGCCCTGCAGGCACAACATAAAGTTGAGAATGACCGCAGTCTTTTATTTATTTTTACATGATCCATTTTAACTAATTTAATGCACTTGGGGCAGGTTTTGTACAGAAAAAGTGGGAAGTGGTATGGGCCTAGGAGCATACCTAGCTTTTAAAATATTACTTCTTATGGCAAAAATTCCCCTTTATCAGATTCTTCTATAAAGCAGCATTTTCCTTGATAGGAAACATGGCCCTCCATATGCATGGTGTCAACACATTTATCCTCATCAGCTTCTCTGGTGTGAGCTTCAGCTCAGTTGCTTCCCGGCTGGGTGGCTTAACCTTTCTGAACCTCACTTTGCTCATCTACAAAATGGGAATAATTCTCTACTATGAGGGAATCATGTCCCGTTGCATATCCCATGCACCACACTACATCAGGCTGCTCCACTTCAATTTTTGTATTTATTATAAATACACCCACCCAGTCTTGCTGGAAATTCAGCAAGTCTCTCCCAGGGCTCCTCCCTTGGCCAGATATATTCCCCAGAGGTCAGGACTAGTAACCACCAGATATGGTTATGGCATTGTTTTCTCCCTCTGCCCTTGTGCCCCACCCAGACCTTCAGGGGCAAGCCTTATTCTACTGCCACTTAATTACTTCAGCGTATCACTCTGGGAAGCTCTTTATAAGCATTCATTGTTACAAAAGTGAGCGAATCTCAACCATGTTCTTTCTATCTTTGTAACAGTGGACAAATTCTTAGAAGGACACAAGGACTATTTGGAATCTAAGTATTTAAAATTCTGCAGGGGGCTTCCCTGGTGGCGCAGTGGTTGAGAGTCCGTCTGCCGATGCAGGGGATGCGGGTTCGTGCCCCAGTCCGGGAAGACCCCACATGCCGCGGAGCGGCTGGGCTCGTGAGCCATGGCCGCTGAGCCTGAGCGTCCGGAGCCTGTGCTCCTCAACGGGAGAGGCCACAGCAGTGAGAGGCCCGCGTACCAAAAAAAAAAAAAAAAAAAAAAAAATTCTGCAATTGACAATTCTGAACATCTTCGGGAGAAAATGCACACTCCATGACTGGACCAGAATATACTGAGAAAATAATTTATTCAATTGTAAATCAGGAATTTTCTTTATTTTTTTAATACTGAACTATCAATAACATCTTGAGTTTGTCCATTTGGAATTTAAGTGAATTATAAAAAATCAAGATTCCTTCAAAAGGAAACATCAGTCCTTTAATCTGAGGATAGGTCATTGCTTTGGGACTTAAACCATGAACTCTCCCTACTCCAGAATGGACCCCAGAAAACTTGAGTTATAGAGAAGCAAGAGTCCTAACTGACCTGCAATCTCCTGTCTTTTACAAGGGCACTTCTTCAGGATTTTTGTTGGTCTTGTTTTGTTCTGCTGGGTTGTGAAAATTCTTGGCAAGAACTGAAGACTAGGAGGCACAGTGAAACAGTAGCGAAAATGGAGGTTTGATTTTATCAAAGCCGCCCATGGTGCTGAACATCAGGCCAGTGCAACGGCTCTTCAAGTAAATTGCTTGAAAATGGAAACCAGTGACCTAAACTGGAACACAAGCAAAATATAAACGTGCCTGCATATGTAAATGTTGCCTCCTAACTTCCTTTACGTTGAATTGCTTAACTTTAAATAATATGTAAGATTTCATAGCTTCTCTTTTTTTTTTTTTTTTTTTGTGGTATGCGGGCCTCTCCCGTTGTGGAGCACAGGCTCTGGACACGCAGGCCCAGCGGCCATGGCTCACGGGCCCAGCCGCTCCGCAGCATGTGGGATCTTCCCGGACCGGGGCACGAAGCCGTGTTCCCTGCATCGGCAGGCGGACTCTCAACCACTGCGCCACCAGGGAAGCCCATAGCTTCTCTTAGAGAAAGGAATTGAAGGTTAAGCTGTTCAGTCACGAAGACTGGGTCTCCCATTGCCATCCCCTCTACTTTTGATATAAAATCAATGAACTGTTTTATTATACACATCTGATGGTTACACTTCAGTAGTGCAGATGGGGCAGGGGAAAACAAGAGGTTCCTTGATGTCAGCCCTCCAAGTCGGGGCATGATGGGCTGAGGGTTAGAACAGGTGGTGGCAGGATTTGCTGATGACTGACTGTCCTGAAATGAAGCCCAGGTCTGGGAAACGTAACCCCTTGCAAGCCTCTTCAATCCCCTGCAGGTCTTTGTCTACTCTGACACCACCCGCTTCCTCTGGCCAAGGATTTGAAGACTCAAGTTCCAGAGCACGGTGGACCGAATATGACTTGGCCAAAACAAGAAGCATCTTCTAAGACAACACATCTCTTGGTGTCATAACGGTTGAGGAGCCTGGAGACCACCCACACTGCCTCCCATTCAGTGCCTGAATCCATGCTGCTGTATTTATGTGCCAACCCCATGCCCTGTTCCCCTCAGAGGTGGCATTGACCCCACAGTGATCAGCCCCGTCTCTCTACTCTCTGTTATTTCATGGCAAACTTACTTTGAGGCTTGTTTTCATTTCATGCTGAGAACCCACTGGCTCATCAGATTCCCTGTGACTCCCAACATTCGTCACTATGATATCCACTGGGAGTCTTGACCAGTCTTTGCACGGAAGCCAAACAACGTCCTGATAAGAAAAGGACGTGGACCACAAATGGCCTGAAGTACTCTGCTGTTGAAACCACTTGAGGGTTGCCAAGGTTAACTGTGTCCTACTAAGAGTTCTCCTGTTTGCAAAACAACTCTGCTAGCAGAGACAGGAAGACACTGAAATCAAGAGGACGACGGCTCACAATTGTATCTTGTTGCCAAACATTTCCCTATGCATACTTTTCTCTGGTAGGTCAATTGACGCATGTAGAGTGTTTCTGGCTTTTTCTTTGCCCATGACAATTTTCTTTTCTTTTTTTTTTTTTTTTGTTTAGCTGATAGTGTATCCCCCTCAACCCAGAAAAGATAAGAAATCACTAGGAATTTACATCTGATTACCATAGGTTCATTCTCCCATATTACAAGGCTTGAAGTTGCAAGGAGGAGTAATATGTACTTGCTGTGTTGGTGTTTTGTTAGTATTTTTTTTTTTAAGTAAAAATTAAGTGTTACTTTTCCGAAGAAGTAGCCAGAAGAATACTCTCTCAAATTCAGAAACCTACCGGCACAATTTAAAGTCAGACGTTATTTCTAACCAAATTATATTCTTTTGTCTGCCAAGATATCTTGACAAGCTTAATATCTGAAGGCAGGCCTATATGATAATCCCAGCAGTATTCTGGGGATAAGATTTTAGTGGGTTTGTTGAGAAGGAAATACTTGTTTAGATGGCTTTCATCATGCCACTCGGCTTCTATGTCATTTTTCTTGTCCTGGAGGATTCCCCTGAAGCACTCCTGGGTGATGTTTAGGACCTGAATGGGTGTTCCCCCAAAAATGGCCGCATGGTAATAAAAATCCCCCTGGCCAAACGGAATGTATGCTGCGGACTCTTTCCGCCTCTCGTAGGTGAACTCGTCAGGATCTGCCTTGTACCACCAGGCCTGCAGCTGAGCCACCGACTGGCCCAGGGTCTCCAGCCCAAAGGTGTCTTGGAAGACCTGGTCCACGTCCATGCAGAAGAGGAAGTCGACCTCATGCTGGATGTGGGCCACAATGTGCTCCCCGATGGTCTTCATGCGCATCATGCTGATGTCCTGCCACCTCTTCTCAGGCCTGATCTCAAACACTTTGAAGGAACGCAGAGGACCCAGCTCTATCAAAGGCATCCTGGAGACATCATCCACCATGATGTAAAATATGACTCTGTGGCCAACCATGAAGTACTTATTAGCAGATGTTAAGAACTCCTCCAAGTAATGCTCAATGTATCTGAAACAAAGAAGAATGGGATAAATGTAACCTCTAGGATTTCTGCAGGAGGCGACATGCTACTCTCATCATCTTGTCTGTATTTTGCAGTTTACGAAAGGAATTATTTTTTCCCCCATCCCAGACAAGTGCTTTCACAGAGGGACGTTCCTGGCCACTCTCCACCATTCAGTCACTCATTCGGGGAGGTGGAGTGACTTACCTGACTGATGCTTCTAGAAGGGTGACTGGGCATGCCCAGCCCCGCCCCCTCCTCTCTCACTCTTGGAAGCCGGCCAGGTGGAAAGAACATGTGTTCTCAACTGCTCTGGGCCTTGTACTGGTAGCTTAGTGGTACAGGCCCTGCTCCCACAACCAGAGGCTTGCAGTTTCTTGTGCTGTAGGTGCCTGGATGCCCAAGTCTTTCTAATTCTGTGGTTCAACATTAGGAAGCCCAGGGCCTTCAGATAGAAGTCACATTCTCCAGTATCAGCTTTAACTGTAATGAAGGTGATATTCACTACCACCTGCCTTACTTAGCCCCTTGTCTTACTTATCAGTTGATTCAGACTTTGGGCAGGCAGAGGGGGTACTAGTTCTTTTTTGTTCCTGCTTTATTGAGGTATAATTGACACATATCCTTGTGTAAGTTTAACGTGTGCCAAGTGTTGATTTGGTGCACGTATATTACAAAATGATTACCACTGTAGCATTAGTTAACACCTTCATCACATCACATAATTATCATTTCTTTTTTGTGGCAAGAAGATTTGAGATTTATTCTCTGAACAGTTTTCAAGTCTATAATACAACATTATTAACGATAATCACCATGCTGTATGTTAGATCCCCAGAACTTATTCATCTGATAACTGCAGGTATGTACCCTTCAATCAACATCAGGGGGCACTAGTTCTCAGGCCTCCCTTGAAAACCCCAACCTATACTCCAATGTTGCTGTTGCCCTACCAGATGCAAGGGTGACGTGACCCTTGGGTCATTTGGGGATGCATTAAGTCTAACCATCGCCACTCTCTTATCCTTCTCTGGGACCCAGAGAATGGGTTATGGGACATGGATATCCTTCCATATTACACATTCGCCCTGTGAATTTCCCTCTGGTCACCCCAAACACCAGTCCATTAACCAGATACTGCCATTATAAGACCCATCCCAATACCAGAGCAAACAAGCTCTGATTTAACCTTATTTTAACTATCTCATTTCCTTTTCTAAAAATAGATTTTATTTTTTAGAGCATGTTTAGGCTCACAGCAAAATTGAGCTGAAATTGCAGAGTTCCCATATGCCCCCCGGCTCCCCTGTCCCTCCCACAGCTTCCCCAGTGTCAACGTCCAGCACCAGGGTGGCACATGCATTGCAGTCGATGAACCCACAGTGACACATCGTTATCAGGCTAAGTCCACAGTTTACATTCTATGGGTTTGGACAAATATATAACGACAGGTATCTTTCATTATGTATGGTATTATACAGAGTATTTTCACTGCCCTAAAAATTCTGTGTTATGCCTATTCAACCATTTCCCTACTCCAACCCCTGGTAACTACTGATCTTTTTACTTTCTCCAGTTTTGCCTTTTCCAGAATGTCATATAGTTGAAATTGTACAGTATGTAGTCTTTTCAGATTGGTTTCTTTTACTTAGTAATGTGCATTTAAGGTTCCTCCACGTCTTCTCAAGCCTTGATAGTTTTTTGTTTTTTTTGCACTGATAACATTCCACCATCTGGATGTGCCATAGTTTATTGATCCATTCACCTACTAAAGGACATCTTAGTTACGTCCAAGTTTTGGCAATTATGAATAAAGCTGCTATAAACATCTGTATGCAAGTTTCTGTGTGGACATAAAGTTTCAGCTTTTTTGGGTAAACGCCAAGGAGTGCAGTTGCTGGACCGGATGATAAAAGCATGTTTAGTTTTGTAAGAATCTGGCAAACCGTCTTCCAAAGTGGCTGCACCATTTTGCATCCCACCAGCAGTGAGTGAGAGTACCTCCCGCTCCACATTTTCGCCAGCAGTTGGTGGTGTCAGTGGTTTGGATTTGGGTCATTCTAATAGATGTGCAGTGGTATCTTAGCTATTTACTTATTCATTCAAAAAACATCATGTTTGGGACTTCCCTGGTGGTGCAGTGGTTGAGAATCCGCCTGCCAAGGCAGGAGACACAGGTTTGATCCCTGGTCTGGGAAGATCCCACATGCCGTGGGGCAACTAAGCCCATGCGCCACAACTACTGAGCCTGCGCACCACAACTACTGAAGCCCGTGCGCCTGGAGCCCGTGCTCCGCAACGAGAAGCCACCACAATGAGAAGCCTGCGCACAACAAAGAGTAGCCCCCGCTCGCCACAACTAGAGGAAGGCCTCACGCAGCACCGAAGACCCAGCGCAGCCAAAAATAAAATTAAATAAATAAATTAAAACAAAACAAAACAGAACATCATGTTTGTGTCTTCTGTAAGCCAAGCGACACGCTATCTGGTGAAGCCATGGGGATGACAGAGAAGGGGAAGAAAGAGTAGTTGATTGGCTTAACACAACTCATGCCACCCCCAGACTCATGCTCAGTGAAGGTGGAGTAAGTGTAATTTGCTGATCACACTAACAGCCAATTATGGTGTTTTGTGAGTAATAATAAGTGGCACTTCTTTTTGCTTTTTGGTTGCTGCCTGGATTCCCTTTCGTTACTACAAAAATAAACTGTGTTTTTAATATTGGTCTCTGGAAACCCCAGCGTTGACAGTATCGATTCTTTAAATGGAGAGAATATATCGGAGCAATATTAAGAGGGATTTCAACATGGCTCTGGGGCTGGTGGCCAGGAAATTCTTCCATACTCTGGAACTTTAAGAACAATCTATTGCACCCTGAAGGCTGGGAGACAATCCCAGGGGAAGGGAGGGGGCCTTGGTGAGGTTTAACATTGTTTAGAGATTAAAGCACTGCGGTTGGCTCTGTGCATTGTTATTTGAAAACAAACCAAACATCATACCTCCTAAAAGTCCAAATCCACTCTTGGGAGGACTTATTGCTGCTGAGTACAAACAGGAGAGCACGTGGATTTCACCAGGATATGTGATTTACAGTTTAGTTCTGAGAAGCTGCAAGGAGATGGCAGAAACCACTGTGGAGCCGCCGGCAACGTTCTTTTTGGAAACATCAGGATTAAATCAGTCAGCAGTGTGGCTGGCTTGTCCCCTCTCATACCAAAGGATAAGGTGAGCTGAGAATCTGCTCCCGACTCATAACAGTACAGATTCTTCTAGTAAAAATGTCAAAACTCCAGTCACCCTTCTCAATTAGAGATGCCGCCTAGGCCCCTGGGATCAGCACATTTAGTGACATTAGGACTTGATCAGTACGGTGATGGCAATGGCTTCTGGGCTCTGGGTCGGAGGTCTCGGGAGAACGCTCAGATCTTCACTCAGGTCATCCTGGGCCTTCACCCCTCTTTGTACAGGCGAGAGGTCAACTTTCCATGTGGCCTTTGGAAAAGGTACAGATGGGAAGGCCCATGGCGGGGCGGCGGGGGCGGGGGTGGGGAGGAGGGAGGAGGCTAATAGGAAAAGTGAACTTTTAATTTTGTTTTGGAAAAAAAAAATCTTCAGTATAACCCAAAAGAACAAAATGGGTTATATTGTATTTTAAACTAAGATTACAGCTACTACTTTTAAGTAAGAATGATTGCAGTTTGGGGAGCAATGTTCTAAACAAGGAAATGGAAGCTGAAACAGGAACCTATCCAACCTCTGGAAGAGGAAGTTCTGACCAGCCAAATCTCCTGGGGCCAAAGCCTCCAGGATGAATGGGGCAGGCAGCAGCCCAGGAACCCATGGAGGAGTGGTCAGCCATGCTGATGTGGAAAACCACCGCACTTAGGTCACTTCTCTCCCTGGTCCTTGGTCCGGGGTCTTGAGATCGTAGGAGAAACAATGACGCCCATTCGGGCTGTCTAACAGCTGGCATTTTTGGAATTTCCAGAGAGCTGTGGAGGTCAGGGCAGAGGCGGCTGTGGGCGTGCTGTAGACTCCGGGCTCGGTGGGTGCAGCAGACATTCTTACCTGCAAGCGAGGCCCTCAATGAGGTGGGAAGTTGTCGACTCCCCGATCACTGTCTTGTTCTCAGCCTTTTGGGGCCTCAGCAGAAATGAGCCTGAAATGGTCCTATTACTCCATTCTAACAATTCATACACGTCACGAACAGCCTCCGTACGCCCAGGGGGCCCCTCGACAACCTTCTGACAGTGGAACAAAAAAAAGTAAAGTCAGTTTTATTGGCAACACCTACCTTCCGACAGCAAAAACCGTCAAGCCCACGGTAATTTTCTGTTTGGCATAATAATTTTCTAGGATAGCTCTGCTGTAGGTGCCTTCCCACACCACCGGCGCCTTCCATCCGGTCATGGTCACAACCTCTGGGCGTTTACTGGTGACAAAACAGAGTCCATGAATCAGGATGGCTTTTAAGGTAGGGCAGAGACGGTCTGAGGGAAAACGGGTCAGCCTTGAATCCCGACTATAGTTTAACCTCAAACAGTCGGCTGGTGGTATGACATCTGCATCATCTTCTGGGTGAGGGACAGGAGACCCTGGCCCAGGTGTCTCTGAGGGCTGCATTGGGGGAGCCTGTGGGGATCTTACCTGTACAACTCAAACCCTCTGTCCCCCCACCTTCCTGCTTTCCTTGTCCTCGTCTTCCTTCTAAATCTCTCCTGCGGTCTCCCCAGCCCCTTCCTAAGCTTCCAGTGGCCTCTCTGGGTGTTCTTCATCCCTGTGGGTGCCATCTGACCCTGAGAAAGCCCTAGTGCTTGATGCAGGGGGACCAGAGAGTGCCATGAGAGCTGAAAGAGGAAGAAGCCGCTGTTTCAATTTGCATTTTGCTAGAAGGGGATCCCTGGGTTGGAACCTGGTTATAGGGCAAAAAGGGCCCCAGACTAAGGGTGTTCTGGTGTTTATCGTTCATTTGACAAACAAGGAGACAGTCACCCAGGAAAGAAGGGACCCTGCAGGCTGGGGTTCTTGCTCCGACCTCTCTCAGACCACGTGGCCTCTTTACTAAAGGCACAAAGCTGGGGGAGGTGGGAGGGGAGGATGTTCTCTGCACTCAGAACACTTGAAAGGGACTTGGCAAAGCCAACACAAACACAGGAAACGACGTAAGAGCAACGACAAAACACCAAACTGTGAAGAGTAAATGCAGAAAGGCTGAGTAGCAGCTGGGGCCCAGCCCGAGGCGGGGTGGGGGGATGGGAGTGGGATGGCAGAGACAGCTCTGACCCCCATTTGCTCTGGAAGTGACTGCACTTGCCTGTTGGGAAGTAGAAACTAAAACACAGTCATTTAGACTCAACCCCCATGGACGAAGCTGAGTTTTTCTAGTGAGGCTGGGCAAGACTGGGTCACGCCCTGCTAACCCCAGCCCCCAGTACAGTCTCACTCATGCCTCCTGTCCCTCTGTCCGCAAGCTCTGCACTCCTATTCTGGAGCTGACTCAGCCCTCCCACCCCTGCCCTGTGCCCTGCTTCAGGGCTGCTTCCTTCTTCCCCACACAGTGAATCTCCTCCAGAGACGGGGAGGGACACTGCCAGGCTGCTCTCGCAGCCGCCCCCATCTTGCCTGGGGTCTCAAACCCCACCCCAGCTCTGCCCTCCCACCCCGGGTAAGACAGCTGCATGGCTGCATGGCTGCACAGGGAGAGCTGCTCTCGGTTTCCTTCCATCATGAAAGAAGCTATTTTGGACTCTGCACCAACCCGTGAGATACTTTCACACACACTTTCTCATGTAGTCCCTGCAAAAGCCTTGCCATGTATTATGTTCATTGTACAGATAAGAAAACCAAGGCTCAGAAAGGCTTGTTAACATGTCCAAGGCCAAACAGCTAATGATGTAACTAACACACATTGGACACTTCCTATGGAACCAGGCACAGCACCAAGGGCTTCACCCTTCAAAGGTAGGTGCTGTGTTGAGTCCCATTTTATCAATGAGGAAACTGCAGCACGGAGCAGTTAAATAACTTGTCTGAGGTCACACAGCTAGTAAGAAGCCAAGCTGGGATTTGAACCCAGATAACCTGACTCCGTCGTCTGTGCTCTGAACCACTATTTCTGTTGCTTCTTATATTGCATATTTATTTGCTAGGCTGATGAAATGGGGTTAAAACACAGGTTTGTCAGTCATTTCCACTCAACTTACTACTTCAGCATTTTTTATCAGTGCAGAATGAGAAATGATGAGGTTTTTTTGTTTTGTTTTTAGAAGCTTATGTGATGCTTTTAGTCACATAAAACTCCCAGCTTTGTTGAATGACTGGATTTCAAACCAACACACACACACACACACACACACACACACACACACACACACACGGCTTATCATTCTATAACCAATGTTTCTGAACATAAACCCTCCCATGCATTGTCACCTCATCCATTGCCTGTCAAGGATCTCTTAGCAGTTCTGTCCCGGCCCATCAGCTAAGCCATGCAGCCACGCGTGAGCTGAACATTTGGCAAGCCGGTAATATTATTTTTAAGAAAAGGAAGAGAAAAAGGAGGAAAGGACGGTATTCTTATTTAATACTTCTGGGTACAGGGCCTGTCCTTGACTTTCATTCTCTCATTGAATCCTCACAACTACCTTCTAGAGCGGGTGCTGTCCTCACCCGTTTCACAAATAAAGAAAGCAGGGGTAGGCGAGAAGGAGAAGGGAACTACATCTTTCGCCATTTAATCAACAGGAGGGGCCAGACCAGGGCCCTCAGCCCCACCACGCACATCTGCTAAGTCTCTGCTCTGTGCCAGGCCCAGAGCTGAGCATGGAGATCAGAGGAATGAGACCTGTTCTACACCTTCTAGAAAGACTGAGTCAGGACACCAGTGTCCAGTTTGTTTACTGGGCTGGGAAGAGTCCTTTGAGAAGGGAAAAAAAAAAAAAAAAAAGCAGTAATATTAAATTAACGTTTCATTAAAAATTAAAATGTTCTATTTCCCAGCTGTTAATTATTAAATTCCACTGGCAATTCCAACGTGTCAGTGACCCTGACTAGGAAGCCAGATGACAGGCTGAAAACACAGGCCGTGGGGAGAAAGATGGGGTGGGAAGATGATCGAGATCAGCTTCCTGGATGAACCTCTGCTCAGACCCCACCCCACCCCACCCTGAAAAAAAAAAAAAAGACAAGTGACAGCAGGCAAACCACACATGTGTAAGAGCAAAAGATGTCCCAGGTTACAAAGATGGGGCTCTAAAAGGAGGAAAAAGTACCAGGAAAGATGGGAAACTGCCCAAATGCCTTCTTTCCAAGCAGGGCATCCACTGTGTTACTTCAGCTTGTGGGGTTCCACCAGTACAGGCTAAAGGTTTCCCACAAGATAAAAGGGCCTCCATAACCCAAACACACACCTAGCTAGGTAATTGGTAGCTTTTACATTCTGTGTACTTATTTATGGGTACGTTGTGGTCCCCAAGGATGGGGAAGAGGAAGTGTTAAAGTTCTATGAATCACGCAGCAGTTCAAAACAGGTGTGGAATGCATACAACGTGTTATTTACTGGACTCCTTCCAGGCAGCAGCACGTAGACAAGAGCTGATGGTGACATGAACAAGGGTGGTGGCTGTGGGAGGGCGAGAAGGAGATGATGTGGGAAAAATTTGGGGAGAAGAGTTAACAGAACATGTAAATGAATTAGACTGTGGGATGGATGAAGGAAAGGCTGAAGGAGGAATCAGACAGGTCTCCTGGACTCTGGCTTGAGATGGAGAATGAGAAGAATGAGGGTGGGGTAGGATCAAGAACTCCATCTGGGTCACGTGAGACACACAGAGGTGTCAGGCAGGCAGTCAGACACAAGCAGGGGATCAGGGAAAACCTTTGGACTAAAGATAGAAATGTGGGTGTCATTCTCCCATGGATGGTGTCTAATGCCATGGAAATGCGTGAGAGCACACTGGAAGATGGTATAAAGAAAAGAGATAAGGATACTGGACTCAACCTCCAGAAACTAATATTTAATGGCTGGGAAGAGGGAGAGGCCCCAATTAAGGAGACTGAGAAGGGAGATGGGAGAAGCAGGAGGAAAATTAAGAGGATGTGATGATACAGAGAGTAAGTGATATTGATGTAAAAATGCATACACAATATACTTCAGATGTTTCAGACATCTTAAGTTTACAGAAAAGGATACATTTCTATAAATATATTTGTTAATTCAATTGTTCACCTTTCATTCAGTTATGCAAGAAACATACTTTAGTTCCTGAGAAGGCTTAGATTTGGTGTCACTACAAATCAATATTCTTTAAATATCTGCTCGCCGGTTGTTTGAGGAGAAACTGAGCCGTGCGTGGGGGAGAGTGGAGAGAGTGACAGCTGGTGGCTGTGAGTTGTTCCTCTTCTCTGACCCCAGTAATTCAGCCCCGGCCCCGCCTTCCAAGTCTCACTCCGCAAAGCACAAATACCACAGTAAAAGTGTGCCGCCCTCCTTTGAAGGGAGCTTGGCGACCATCTCTAGCTCATCTAGCTGGCCCTTGGCGTGGGGCACGGGGGCGGGGGTGTCTCACCACCCCCCCACACACACACATCTAAGGAGCTTGTCAAAGCTACAGTGCCGCCATATTCTTACATTTCCAGGAATGGTTTAGCATCTCATAGATGGCTACCCTATGTCATTGTCCAGCTCTTCAAATGACACACGGGAGGCCAAAATTCCCCATCCTTTCACACTGACATGGATCCCTTATCTCAAAACCATAAGACAACTTGCCAGAACATGTTCAGTCTTTCCAGAGCCCAAGCCCCCTCATGCTGGAATAGATACTACTCTCCCCTGATCCTCCTACCTCTACAGCCACTCCTGCTCCTTTTCAGACTTTTCTTCCTCCACTGGCCCTGTAAAGGCTGATGTCAGACATCCACCTGGGCTGTAGATCCCATTGCCACCTGTACTCTGATGGCTCCTCTTCCTACATCTCTACTACGTATCTTCTGCCACACTTACGGGCACTGCTATACACTGACTATTGTGTCCCCCCAAAATTCATGTGTTGAAACCTAATCCCATACATGATAGTATTAGTGGGTGGGGCCTTAGGGAGGTGATTAGGTCATGAGGGTGGAACCCTCATGAATGGAATTAGTGCCCTTAGAAAAGAGACCCCAGAGAGTTCCCTCTTCCCTTCTACCATGTGAGAAAACAGTGAGAAGATGACCGTGTATACATTAGGAAGTGGGTCCTCATCAGACACCACATCTTCTGAGGCCTTGATCTTGGACTTCCCAGCCTCCAGAACTGTACAAAATATATTTTTGTTGTTTATAAGCCATCCAGTCTATGGTATTTTGTTATAGCAGCCTGAATGACAAAGACAGGCACCCTGTGAATCTCTGTCCAGAGAGTACCTGTATCTACAAGTACCTGAATCCACATACATCTCCAGTTGAGCTCATCGTCCCTCACGCCCCCACCACCACTAACAGACCCTTTCCTGGTCAATGGCACCACCAACCACCAGTCTCTCAGGCCTCAGGGTCATCCTGGACAGCTCTTACCTCCTTACCCCCAAACCGCATCCTTCTAAGTCAGGTTGGTCACACCTCCTTACTAATCATGGCAAACACTAGTTGCACACCTAGTGCCCCTATAGGACTGTGAACTTCTTGAATATAACCACACTGATTGATTTCTACTGTCTCCTGTGCCTAACATAATGTCTAGTATAGAATTTTTGACCATGACTCATAGTGAGAAATACATCTTCTGTCACAAACACATATGCACATACACATATATATGGAAGCAAAGATTCCACTAAACAATACCTATCCATACTTCATGTGATACCTTCTGATTTTCTATTTGATTTCAACTTTTTAAAAAGCTGTTTTTAACCCATTCAGCTAATTTCTGAACACATTAATGGGCAGTGACCGGTAGTTTGAAAAACACCAGCTAGCATATCATAGGTGTTTGATAAACATTTGTTGTATGTTAAAGAATGCGTACATGGCCCTATGAGATTCTGGATCATCACCGCCATTTTACAGATGAGTTAACCGAATCACAGAATTTTCTTGCTCTGACTCTAGATTCTGTGGCTTTCCACAACACCCCCGTGGCCTATAAGAACATTTCCAGCACCAGTATTTTGTGATTCATTTGCTGCCGCTGGCTAACTGCTGTCAGAATCACTGTAGTTGTTGCTCAAGCATTTAAGTCAAAATATCCAGCCTCTCAGTTTCTCATCTAATCTGTTTTCAAAGTCTAATAGATGCTAAGACTCGGTCTCCTCAGTCAGGAACGCTCTCCACGGCACAGTTGCCTATGCAGCCCCCCACCACTGCTGAGCTATGGATTTACTGAACTTGGGGCAATGCTTCTTTTCTTACTGTGGATTAAACCAGTCCAAGAGCTGAAGCTCTTCTTCGTCCTCCTTTCTTTGTTCCTTTGCTTTGTCTATGTCTTCTTCTTCTTCGTGGTAACTGTGGGTCCTACATACAAAGGGAAAACAAGCTGAGGAAGGCAGGGAGGTGAGTGAGGATCCCGCAAAAACGGGTGCCAAGGGCTTCCCTGGTGGCGCAGTGGTTGAGAGTCCGCCTGCCGATGCAGGGGACACGGGTTTGTGCCCCGGTCCGGGAAGCTCCCACGTGCCGCGGAGCGGCTGGGCCCGTGAGCCATGGCCACTGAGCCTGTGCGTCTGGAGCCTGTGCTCTGCAACAGGAGAGGCCACAACAGTGAGAGGCCCGTGTACCGCAAAAAAAAAAAAAAAAAAAAAAAAAAAAAAACGGGTGCCAAGGCAGAGAACATGTGCACTAAGTGAATGTCTGGAGAAAGGTTCATGATACTATACGTTTATTCATAAAGACGTACTTTTGATGCAAAGGTGCAGTACTCACCTTTCTTATTATCCTCCCAGGTCAGCACAGTTAGCAATTTAATGACCCAACAACCATCAGGTTATTTCAGGGGGAGGGAAACTTCATAAAACCGTCCTCATGAAAACATTTTAGCGTATGACAGTCTTTCCTGCAATCCCAACTTTAGCCTGAATTTCACTCATCCTCAAGTTAAATGGGAAAAAACAAAAACATGAAAACCAAACTTAATGTCCCAGTCCCAACCATGAAATAGAGTCCCTGTGTGCTTCCAATGGGCCAGAAAGACAAGTGACTGAGTTTATGGCTGTGAAACCACTTTTTTTTTTTTTTTTAGTCTTTAATTTTTTTTAACATCTTTATTGGAGTGTAACTGCTTTACAATGGTGTGTTAGTTTCTGCTGTATGACAAAGTGAATCAGCTCTACATATATAAATATCCCCATATGAAACCATTTTATTTGGACTCTATAGCGTCAGGTGGATAAAAAGACCATCGTCTGACCGCCTTACCCATTGTTAAACCAGCTTGGAAACCACCAGCCCTTCTGAATGCTGCTGTCACCAACTTCTGGGTTTCTAAGAAATGAAAAAGATGACAAACGTTTTTAGAAAATGAGGCAGTCCCAAACTGGGGGGTTTCCAAACTCTTTTCATGGCAGGTCACTTAAAAAAATTTTTTTTTAATCACTAATTCATAAAATGAGCCAAAGCGACACCACTCTAGCTGAATGAGAGATGGACCTGACACTCCCTGGATCTCCCCTCCCTTGGGCGTCCCCTGGCGCTCAGCTCATCCAGGGAGCCCTAGCAGGGAGAGAAGGAGAGAAGAATGACAAGATGTGGAGGTAACTAATACATAACTCTGGGTCCTGGACCTGCCACTCACTAGTTGTGTGACTGTGATCGGATATTTTCCCTCTCTGGAGCTTGATTTTCTCCTCTGAAAAGTTAGATGCTAATAATAACAGCAACAATAATAAATCTACCATGAAGGTGGCTTTGAAGACTAAACAAAGTAGCATACGTAAAAGAGCTTTCTAAGTTGAAAATGACTGTAGCAAGTTGGCGTCTTTCAAGAAAACAGTGCACGTTTCCAAGAATGATCTCTTTTGCTAAACGAGGAGAATTTGAGTTGCTACAAAGGTCAGCAGTGACAGACTCGGGAAATCTGAGGGTCTCTAAACCAGAAAGAAGCTCAGCAATCTGTAATCAGAACCACTTTCACCACGCACATGCTGAAGTGTCCACATTCACTGTGAGAGTCTCTCCAAGGCGGGCACCTTCCGGAGGCGGGAAAAGAGGGGGAAGCCAGGGGATACAATGCCCTTCGGTTAGACAAATAAGGCGGTGAGGCATGAATGGGTATAAATAATAAGAAACCTATTTTAAAGCCCATCTACTTTCAAGAAGTGCTTGAGATGGTTTATGATTAAGAAGGTATGGTTACTTTTCTTTTTCCCACTTGCATAAAATGAATAAATTTTCCAAAATTAAAAAAAAAAGAAGGTATGGTTACAATAAAGAGGGAAACAATACAAGAATAAAGACAAAACTAAACAAACCAAACAAAAACAAAAGGAAACAGAGGAACATTTTAGTCACTCAGGTAGGTGTTTTCACATGACTTGGGTCATCTCAGCCACTCTGTGAGAATAAAAGTTTTACCTTTATTTTTATTTTATGGCTGAGATATTGGTTGAGTGGGTTTGAGCAAATTGCCAAGATCCCATAGCATGTAAGCACAAAAGCCAGGATTTAACACCAGGGGAGAAATTATATCAGAAATGAAGCCCGAGGAAAGTACAAGTTAAGCACAACACTTTGCTCTGAGCTTCTTGGCAACCAAGACAAAGACAGAAAAATGAAGGCTTACAGAGTCCTAACTGCCAATCCTCCTCCTCCTCCTCCTCCTCCTCCTCCTCCTCCTCCTCCTCCTCCACACACTAGTTCATTGGGAAACCCAAACTTTTTTCCTGATCCTTTGTCTCAACAAAATTTCTCGCAGGGGTCTTTATACAACATGTAGTGGGCTGCATAATGGACAATATCTACCCTGATTATTTTTATGAGTAAGGCAGGGATGTTCTCCAGACAACACTACTTAAAGAGACAGATAGTTGATGAGAAGCATGGACAAAACAAGAGTCACGGCTCTATAAAGGAAAGACTAGGGGGCTGGAGGAGTACAGGCCAGACCCCTGGGACCCCTCCCCTCCACCTGTGACCAGAGCTGCATCACCACCTGCCATGTTAAGAATGGACTGTAGGGGTGCCAGAGTGGACATGGGAGGCATCCCATAGATATCTAGAATTCAAAGCACTTACTTTGACTGGTTTATCCAGAACAAAGAGGCTTCTGGGCTAAAAGCAAATGAGAAATAAAAACATATCATGTTACTTTTAATTTGGAGAAAACCATTATCATTGAAGTCCTGGGCTGAGTTGACAGCTTGGGTTTTGTCTACTCCCAGGTTTCCACCTTCCTTTGAGATAGAACCAATGATATCAAGGGACTTCAGTCACTTCTGGATTACTCAGAACAAGGGGTGGGAAGAAGGTCTCTGGAGAATCTCAAATCTCAGTTAAAAACAAAAAAAAGATGGCAGCTCTCCATTGTCTGGGGTGGCCTTGCTGAGGGAGAGGCTCCACAGACAGGTCCCCTCCTGCCACCTGCTCAGGGATCACCCAGGATTATCTTAAAACCAACGACTGCAGAGCCAGCATACCACCAGCTCAGAGCCTTCTACAGAGCAGCCTCAAAGGGCATTTCTTTAGCTAACGAAGGCAGTGAGACCATCTGAAGGCACCTACAAGACTGGACCAGCGACTGTATGACTCCTCTAGGGGACCACCTCCCTTCATTCAACAAATACTTGCAGGCGCAGACCTACTGGAGAACGGACTTGAGGATATGGGGAGGGGGAAGGGTGAGTTTTGACAGGGCGAGAGAGAGTCATGGACATATACACACTAACAAACGTAGTAAGGTAGATAGCTAGGGGGAAGCAGCCGCAAGGCACAGGGATATTAGCTCGGGGCTTTGGGACAGCCTGGAGGGGTGGGATGGGGAGAGTGGGAGGGAGGGAGACGCAAGAGGGAAGACACATGGGAGCATATGTATATGTATAGCTGATTCACTTTGTTATAAAGCAGAAACTAACACACTATTGTAAAGCAATTATACCCCAATAAAGATGTTAAAAAAAAACAAAAAAACAAAAAAACAAATACTTGCTGACAGTGTGTTACATGCCAAGTGCTAGGGATATGGCATTGACTGAGACAGACACAGTCCCTATGTGTCCTTGTGATGCAGACAAGCTACTGGGGACAGCAGGAAAGAAAAAAAAGGCATAAGTAACCAGGAGCACTTAACAGGAAGACCTGGAAGGCTTCCCAGAGGAGGGGATAATGTTTTAGCTGAGTTCTGAAGGATAAATAGGAGTCCAGGGGAAGAGGAACTGGGAAGAATGTCCCTAACGGAGACAAAAAAATGCAAAGGCC
This sequence comes from Phocoena sinus, assembly GCF_008692025.1. Lineage (NCBI taxonomy): Eukaryota > Metazoa > Chordata > Mammalia > Artiodactyla > Phocoenidae > Phocoena > Phocoena sinus. The sequence continues at coordinate 13,220,411 of NC_045768.1, read as the reverse complement.
CTGAGAAAGGAACGAGGCACTTAAATGTGCAAGGAAATAAACAGAGAAGTAGCCAGAGGTCCCCTCGCTGGGGCCTGCTGGAGATTTTGCCCTTGAAGAGTTTTAGGCAGGAGACGAATAGGGTCCTATCTGTAGGCCTTGTGAGAGTAGATATGGGTGACTAGTCATGGGGCTGGCAGTGGTCCAGGCCCAGGTCAAGGGAGCCAGGGAGATGGAGGGAGAGGAGTGTACTGACTTGAGAGACATTTAGGGGGCAAAGGGACAGGACTTATAGTACTAGATTCCTCTATAGTTTTGTGCACGGAAGCTGTGCCCAATGGCTAAACCTTACTTGCTCACTTCTCCGCCCTGTGAAAATAAAGGAGAGAGCTTGGTAGAAACAGTTCTGGACCTGGGCTCAGGTACCTGCCCTGGCTCAGCGCCTTTCTGGCCCCAGCTGCCCTCACCTCTGAAAAAAATAAATGGCTAATATTTGTTTCAGACTTTGCCTTCTGCCCCTGCTGGGAGTCCACATCTCCTGGTAGGAGTAAAATGCATGCCCTCTTTCCACCTATGGTTTCCCCTCTGAGCTCAATACTTGTGGACCAAGCTCTAACATCCCTTGTTTCTAAATCTGTTTATTGATCCAACAATATTCATAATAGCTAATAATTGGCCAGGGACTGTTCTAAGAGATTGACATGTATTAGCTCATTAAATCCTCACAACAATCAGTGAAGGAGGTTCTATTCTTCCTCAGAGGCACCGACACATTAAGTGGTTTTGTTCAAGGTCGTACTGCTAGGAGAAGAAACAGTATTTGAACCTGGGGAATCTGACTCCACGCCCTACAAGAGGAGGAAGGGAGGGGGAGAGGAGGGGGCGGGCCCACTGCAACTCAGCACTCAGACCCCCACCTGGCACTCCGGGCGTCAATCTGCAGATTCAGATTCGTCACCTTGTCCCAACTTTTTTTTTTTTTTTTTTTTTTTTTTTTTTTTTGTGGTACGCGGGCCTCTCACTGTTGTGGCCTCTCCTGCTGCGGAGCGCAGGCTCCGGACGCGCAGGCTCAGCGGCCATGGCTCACGGGCCCAGCCGCTCCGCGGCATGTAGGATTCTCCCGGACCGGGGCAGGAACCCGCGTCCCCTGCATCGGCAGGCGGACTCTCAACCACTGCGCCACCAGGGAAGCCCTTGTCCCAACTTTTTAATCTGCCATCTTGCCCTTTGCACCCTCCTCTCCCAGAAGCCTTCGGCATCTCAGGTCACAGCAACACCCACGCTGCAGTGTATGGCATTTGACACATATTCATCCTTCAAGGCACAGCTCAAATGCCACCTCTTCTGTGCCTTCCTTGGTACGATCCTAGCACAGTGCCTGGCACACAGTAGGTGCTCAATAAATATTTGTAAATGAAGGCAAAAAAAATAGATCCCTCTCTAAGCCAAACATAATCTTTGCCTTCTTGAACTCTCATGGCCCCTTTTCTCTCCCTCTGATGTCCTTCCTCCACTCGCATTGTTGGTTTTTTTTTTTTTTAATTTAACTTTATCTAGGCTTTTGGTTTGATTTTCTAAATTTAACTTTTAAAAATATTTATTTATTTATTTATCGTTGTGTTGGGTCTTTGTTGCTGCGCACGGGCTTTCTCTAGTTGCGTCGAGAAGGGGCCGCTCTTCGTCGCATTGCATGGGCTTCTCGTCGCGGTGGCTTCTCTTGCTGTGGAGCACGGGCTCTAGGCGCATGGGCTTCAGTAGTTGTTGCACGCGGGCTCAGCAGTTGTGGCTCACGGGCTCTGGAGCACAGGCTCAGTAGTTGTGGTGCGCAGGCTTAGTTGCTCCATGGCATGTGGGATCTTCCCGGACCAGGGATCAAACCCATGTCCCCTGCATTTGCAGGTGGATTCTTAACCACTGTACCACCAGGGAAGTCCTGCATTTTTGGTTTATTGGTGTGTACGTCTGCTTGCTCCATCCAAAGCATAACCCCTTGAGGGGAGGAATTCTCCATGGCTCACACTGTATCCCTCACAGCACTCGGCATGAACAACCAGCTCAAGAAGGAGCCCCAGACGATGAATCAGATCTGAGTTCTAGTTAGAACTTGGACATAAATTCACTGTTAAGTCATTTCACCTATTTGGTCTCCATTTGTCACTTGAAAAATGGGAACTCTCAGCTAAAGGAAGGGTTGTAATCGTGGGTCGAGAATGGGCTGCAATCAGACAGCCCCGGACCTAAATCTTCCTGAAAATGTGACTTTGAAAATTCACCTTTAACATTGTGGAGACTCAGTGTTCCTCATCTGGAAATGCTGACTAATACTTACTTGCAGGCCTATTTTAAGAACTGGAGGGAATGCATATTGCAGTTCCTGGCAAATGCTCAATAACTAGTAGCTGCTATCATCAAAATCACCCTCACTACTTTATTATAACTTTTAAGGTTTCTTCCATCTCTAAAATTCTAAGAATTTTTTCTTATCCAGCCTCAAATCAAACGTTCTTTCAGGACGCTCTACTGACAACAGTTCTCTTTCCTAATCAGTTGATGTGTTCGACTGAGTTATTTTACAACCCTTTTTAGCTACCGTGCTGCCCACCTGTCTAGGGTTAGTGCCCTCAGCTCACCTCAGATCATCACATGGTCAATTCACAGGGTGGCAAAGAATCTGCTGCCCTTTAAACCTCTTGCAGACATGCAAATAGATTCCTCACGTTGAAGAATTCTGTGGCAGCAGTCTGGGTGCCAGACTATGGCCCTGAAGAGCAGCCAGAACCTGCCCCAGTTACTGTGCAGAGAAGAGTGTGCCCAGCACTGAGAAATAACCCTCTTTATTGGAGGCTAGTGCCAAGATGCACATTTGGGCCTTTGGCTCCCATAATTTAATTTTGTGAAGTACCCAAAATATGGAAGTATGACTCTGGCTGCAATTCAAAACACCAAGGTTATCCAACCAAGCGTTCAGAGCTTGAAGGTTACCTACACAAGCAACTCAATTCAGGGGAGGAACCCGAAGGGTGCCTGCTCTTCTGTTGGAACCTTCCAACTGCTAGAGCTCTTCCTTCTATTACTTGCTAAAATCCCCTGTCCTTTTCTGCCCTCTGAGCAGATGATGAGGGTGGCGGTAATGATGGTGATGATAATGGTGAGAGCAGCTAGCATTTACTGAGTGTGTTGCCCTAAGTGCTTTATACACAGTAACTTATTGAATCCACCAACCCTATGAGGCAGGGTTATGCCCATTTAAAAGAAAAAATAATCCAGGTTTCCTAAAGCTTTTACAGGTATACAAACTGGTCTGTTCCACAAATACACTCACTAAGACAGGGAGAACAGCCCCCCTATTCACCAGTCATTTCTTTATTTTTTTTAACTTATTATTTTATATTGGGGTATAGTTGATTAACAATGTTGTGATAGTTTCAGGGGTACAGCACAGTGATTCAGTTATACATATACGTGTATCTATTCTTTTACAAATTCGTTTTCCATTTAGGTTGTTACATAATATTGAGCAGAGTTCCCTGTGCTATACAGTAGATCCCTGTTGGTTATTTTTTTCTTTTTTAGCGGTACGCGGGCCTCTCACCGCTGTGGCCTCTCCCATTGCGGAGCACAGGCTCCGGACGCGCAGGCTCAGCAGCCATGGCTCACGGGCCCAGCTGCTCCGCGGCATGTGGGATCTTCCCAGACCGGGGCACGAACCCGTTTCCCCTGCATCGGCAGACGGACTCTCAACCACCGCGCCACCAGGGAAGCCCTGGTTATCCATTTTAAATACAGCAGTGTGTACACGTCAATCCCAAACTCCCTAACTATCCCTCCCCCCACCCTTCCCCCCGCCGCCGGTAACCATAAGTTTGTTCTCCCATTTTTAAAGATAGGGAAACCGAGGAACAGTGTGGCTGAATAACTTGCCCAAAGTCACAGAGGAGGTAAGTGGTGGCACAGGACCAGCCCCAGGCAGCCTAGCTCCAGACTTCAGCGAGGATATTTCCTCAGCCCTCAAGTATCTAAGGAAGCCCCAGGAACTCCCTGCATCCAACACTGAGTCATCTTTTCTTTGGACTAAGTACCCAGAGTTTCAATTCAAAAGACCTGGTTTATAAACCACTTCAACAGGGTCACTCTCTAGCTTGTCTTGTTTTTCTTAAAATGAGTTGTTCAGAATGAAGCAGGATAACACTCCAGAAGCGGTGAGATCTATGCAGCACCCCAGGGAATAACAGCTCTGGAGTCTAGAGAATCCTCCTTCTACTGATGTCCCTGAAAGTGCAGTTCCTTTATAAGTGGCCAAGATTGTCCTGCTGGCTCATCAAATCTTAGAATTTAATAATTATAAGAGACATTCTAATGTTCATCCAGGCCATCATCTTGAACTTGGGAGGCTTCTAAGACACTTCACCATGAAAATATCAGTGGTGCTTCCCTGGTGGCGCAGTGGTTGAGAGTCCGCCTGCCGATGCAGGGAACACGGGGTTCATGCCCCGGTCCGGGAAGATCCCACATGCCGCGGAGCGGCTGGGCCCGTGGGCCATGGCCGCTGAGCCTGCGCGTCCGGAGCCTGTGCTCTGCAACGGGAGAGGCCACAACAGTGAGAGGCCTGCGTACGGCAAAAAAAAAAAAAAAAAAAAAAAAAAAATCAAAAACAATGGTGACGAGACAGCTCTCCTGGCCCAGAATTGGAAGGTGGCCTTTTTTTTAAATTTATTTTATTTTTGGCTGTGTTGGGTCTTCGTTTCTGTGCGAGGGCTTTCTCTAGTTGTGGCGAGCGAGGGCCACTCTTCATCGCGGTGCATGGGCCTCTCACTGTCACGGCCTCTCTTGTCTCAGAGCACAAGCTCCAGACGCACAGGCTCAGGAGTTGTGGCTCACGCGCTTAGTTGTTCCGCGGCATGTGGGATATTCCTAGACCAGGGCCCGAACCCGTGTCCCTGCACTGGCAGGCAGATTCTCAACCACTGTGCCACCAGGGAGGCCCTAAGGTGGCCTTTTTGAAAGAAAGGCTGAGCTGTACCAATGCCTCTTAAGTCAAAACCATCATGCATTTTTGTAGCCACTTGCAGAGACTCCTTTCTGTCAGAGGCCTCTACAGCTGGAATCTCCGAGGCATTGGTAGTTTCCAAAAACACAGAAGCAGCTCAAATATTTGGGGTGAATCCACTGATGAACTTGAAAACTCAGAAATATTTAATTCATCTTGCTTTCCAGGGTTAAAAGAAAGACAAAATACCCCAAAGTTTTGCCAGGCACAAATGAAATCACCAGCAATTCAGAGTGTATTTTGCACCAAAGTCAACAACCTTGAGTTGTTCCTTTAAACTCTGCAAGTATTTTAGGACTGCAAAAATCAGGGTGGATTTCTCATGGAATTCCTGTCTGAAATTTCTTAAGGTAATTTCCATATCTGGTCATATAAATAATTTAATATGACATTTTGGTCTTAATATGACCTTACTGTTTCTGGCTCTAGCCTACCCAGAACCGCAAAGGTATAAAAATCAAGACATTAGGAACATGGCAGAAGGAAGATAATTAATTACTTAGAAGGTGCATGAAGATCTAATGATTTTGGGCTTCCCTGGTGGTGCAGTGGTTAGGAATCCGCCTGCCAATGCAGGGGACATGGGTTCAAGCCCTGGTCGGGGAAGATCCCACATACTGCATAGCAACTAAGTTCACGTGCCACAACTGCTGAAGCCCGCGCGCCTAGAGCCCACGCTCCTCAACAAGAGAAGCCACTGCAATGAGAAGCCCGCGCACCACAACGAAGAGTAGCCCCTGCTCGCCGCAACTAGAGAAAGCCTGTGCACAGCAACGAAGACCCAACGCAGCCAAAAATAAAATAAATAAATCTTTTAAAAAAGGAAAAAAAAAGATCTAATGATTTTAAAGACAGTCTAGGGCTCAGGGATACAGGAAGGATGGAATCCCTTCTTTATGGTGTCAGTTAATCCTAATTTTAATTCAACCTGCTGACTTGGCTGATACCTGGAGATTAGAGGAGACTTTCATTAACATCGCTTTATCATGTTTCATAATTACCTGTTGATATATTCCCAAAACACAACAATTACAGTTGAGACAACCAGCATTGACAGAATCACTTTTCCTTTGACATTCATTATTTTCTCCTGGGAAAAGAAAAGAAGAGGGGGAAAAATAGATTAAATGTTGAGAATGGGATATGGTTTTTAAGAAATGCTTCTACCCATATCCTTTCTAAAAGGAAAAGTTGATGAATATTTAACGAGAGCTAAGGAGCATGTTCTACCTTAAACTGCATAGGCCCGTGATGGCAAATTAGCCAGTTCAATGAATTGACGGGGCTGCTTGGGTTGGGAAGGACACTAAGGCCACTTTGAGGCTCAGAGGGAAAGTACCCTGATTGATCACAAGGTTCACCATGGACGTGGGAGAGTGGGGGGTTGTTTATTTATTTACTTACTTATTTTTATTGTAGTATAGTTGCTTTACAATGATGTGCTAGTTTCTGCTGTACAGCAAAGGGAATCAGTTATATGTGTACATATATCCTCTCTTTTTTGGATTTCCTTCCCATTTAGGTCACCACAGAGCACTGAGTAGAGTTCCCTGTGCTATATAGTAGGTTCTCATTAGTTATCTATTTTATACATAGTAGTGTATATATGTCAATCCCAATCTCCCACTTCATCCCATCCCCCCTTCCCCCCTTGGTAACCATAAGTTTATTCCCTACATCTGTGACTCTATTTCTGCTTTGCAAATAAGTTCATCTGTACCATTTTTCTAGAGTGAGGGTCTAGCTAATGTTTCCCATGGACACCAGCTGCCTCTGACTCAGATCGCCCCACCTCTTGGCATGTGATTTTGGGGAACCATCCATTCCTGAGCTCTGCTGCCCTTGATATACTGCCTGTATGCCCGTCCTCAGAGGGGAAAACTCCCTGGTCCTTTACAATCTAGACTCAACTACTTCCCAGCCAGCTTTTCTTCTCCACGCCCACACAATCGACACACAGTAGGTATATAACTATTTCTTGACTGCCGCATGAAATTGTGATTGAAGGGGGAAGGGGTGATGGGTATGGAATAATGGTTTGGGAAGTACCTCAATTTGGGTAGTCGGGGAAGCCCTCACTGGGGAGGTGATTTTAAAGCTTCCCACGGGATGAAGATAGGATGGAAAAGGATGAAAAGTGCCATGAGAAAGGGTGAGAATATTTCGGAAACAGCATCTATACCAGGCTGACCGAGAAAAAGCTTCTTGTGTTTGGAATAAAACAAAAGCAAAAAACCTGGACAAGAAGAAAATAGCGAAGTTGTCCCACCTGAGCGGCTGGAACGAGGGCGGGGTGGTGGTAGGAGGCAGTCAGAGGGTGGGCAGGGGCAGTCAGAGCCTGGAAAGGCATGGAAAGTGGGTGGGGACCCACCAAAACATCTGAAGCTGAAGAATCACTTCATCCAACTTCGTTCAGAGAGACCCATCTGGGCGCTGGGTATGCAGAACGGATAAAAAGACAAGGGCAGACTATTTTAATGGTCACAAAGAGGAGGTGGCCTGCCTCAAAGGGTGGCTTCATTCAAAATATACTTTGGAGACAGAACTGATAGGATTTGGCTGGTAATTTAGTCATCAGGGATGAGGGAAGAAACAAGGTTTCTGCTTAAGCAGGTGGGCTGTAGCATTCCTACAACCCATTCCTCAAATGGGTTGGAGGAGGAACAGGCTTGAAGGATAATGACCACGAATTGCCTTTTGGATGTGTGTATTTCGAGGAGTGTGTGAACACCTGAATGGAGACGAGTAGGCAAGTGGACTTCCGAGCCTGAAGTTCATGGGAGAGATGTGGGCGGGCTGTGCAGTTGGAGGAGCTGTCCACGGACCCAGGACAGTATTTAACGTGAAGGGAATGAATTCGATTACCAAGGAGAGAATGTAGAGAGAAAAAAAGGAAGGAGGGCCCTGGGCTGAAGCTTGAAGATGCCGACACTTAGAGGTAGGATAGAGGAGGGGGCGAGAAGGAGAGGACCAGGAGGTGGAGAAAACACAAGAGTGGACACGTGGGAGCCAATGTCATCGCCTTGGTGAAGCCACTTCCCACCTCCACCCCTGACCACCAGCGAAGCCCCCTTTCTCTCCTCCAGCTCCCTCATCACTTTATTTACGTTGCTGTACACATCACCTTGGGAGGCGGCTCATGTGGTAACGTCCACATTTTGGCTCTGTCTCCCCTAATGATTCGTTTGAGCTTCCTGAGGGCCGAAAGGATGTCTTCTTCTTCTTCTTCTTTTTTTTTTTTTGGCCACACCACGTGGCATGTGGGATCTTAGTTCCCTGACCAGAGATGGAACCCATGTCCCCTGCACTGGAAGCATGGAATCTTAAACACTGGACTACCAGGCAAGTCCCAGGGAGGATGTCTTCTTATTCAACCCTGAATCCCCAGTGCCCCACAGACAGCAGACGGGGCTGTCAATAAATGTCTGGTGAGCGCATGAGATAAAATGAGAATGGCACTGAGATGTGTCCTTTCAGGGGACAGGTTATTCTCCAATTCTTTTCAAAGAGCGTTCTGAGATGATTCCCGGCTTGGATCTCACATGCTCCATCACCTTTATTATTAAATGCAGTTAAAGAAGAAAAGGTATGGGATCAGCCATGACACTCTATTCCTTTTTTTTTTGCGGTACGCGGGCCTCTCACCACTGTGGCCCCTCCCACTGCGGAGCACAGGCTCCAGACGCGCAAGCTCAGCGGCCATGGCTCACGGGCCCAGCCGCTCTGCGGCATGTGGGATCTTCCAGGACCAGGGCACGAACCCATGTCCCCTGCATCGGCAGGCGGACTCTCAACCACTGTGCCACCAGGGAAGCCCTCTATTCCTTCTTGCTTAGAAGGTGTGTTCTGTTTGGAAATGGAAAAGCCAGGGCTGAACTCAAGGTCATAACTCAACCTCCAGCTTTCAGATACAGCTGTGATCGGTGGTGTTCCAGAGACCGTGAGAAGATGAGCCTTCTGGGCCACAGGGAAACCTCGGTCTCAAGCTTCTTCCCTGTGAATACCTCGTGAGCTGGCACAGACAGCCCGGGGCCCACAGCAAAGTTACAAAATGCAGAGGGCTGCATGCAACTCGGCCCCGCTGCTGGAAGAAGCCACTTGATTTCTATGTCAACAGCATTAGCACTGAGTGCAAGGAAAGGCCTGGGTGTGGAAGCAAACAGATCTGGATTGAGACTGTGGCCATCTCTCTCTGCCACTGTCTTCACCCCCAGAGAAGTGTGGCTGGTGATAGAACACAGGAGCTTGGGAATGAGGCGGGGATTTGAGACACATGAAAATGGGTAACTCCGAACATGTAAGCATCTTTTCAGACCCTCACCCAACTCCAAGCTCTGAGAACCAAAAGCCTGTTTATAATTCAATTGGCATCCAGGCCCCAACTGACATGAGGCTATTTATAAACTTTATCCCACTTAGTGAGAGTGTTTAAATGTTTCTTTGCATAAATATTGATGTACTTTGTTACGTGCTTGCTGCTGCATTGGGTACATTACATAATATGGTAAACACTCGGCATCTAAAAAATTCTGAATTCCGACACATCTGGCCCTAGGGATTCAGAGAAGGGATGGTGGACCTGTAATGGATCACGTTTAGGTGGGTTTCCTCGTCTCTAAAATGGGGTTAAAAATGGTGATGACTGTAAGAGTTGGCATCCATAAAACATTTAGCATTGTGCCTGGCACCATATAAATGCTCAAAAAATGCTAGTTCAGGCTTCCCTGGTGGCACAGTGGTTGAGAGTCCGCCTCCCGATGCAGGGGACACGGGTTCGTGCTCTGGTCCGGGAGGATCCCACATGCCGCTGAGCGGCTGGGCCCGTGAGCCATGGCCGTTGAGCCTGCACGTCCGGAGCCTGTTCTCCGCAACGGGAGAGGCCACAACAGTGAGAGGCCCGCGTACCGCAAAAAAAAAAAAAAAAAAAAAGCTAGTTCTTCTAGTGGTATCCATAAAACAGGCGGTTGGGAGGATCCAATGAAGACAGCACAGTGCCTGGTAGTTAGCAAGAGCTCAAAGCGTATTTGAGAGAAAAGAATAAGGGTTTTGGAATAAGAACATGTTAGACAATAAAGTGCAAACTGATGCAAATTCGGGACTCTAAAGGTTTATCCAGCTGTTCTGTGCTGCAGCCTGATTAAGAGCCCCTTGGCAATGCCAGGCGACTTTGATTTTCTTTGATCAAGCCCAGGCCATCCGAAGCTTTATCAACCCCACCTGCTGAGGATCAAACGCAAATTTTCTCCTGGTGTAAGAAACATTAAATAGAGAAACGCACAAGCTCTCGTGGTAGAGAACACTGACGCTTACATCAGGGAGAGCCTGATATAAAATCAGACACACCCCCTAATCCCCTCTCCAAATGCAGCTGTTTGATTTTTTAATTTCAGAAATTAGCCTCAGAGGCAACTCTTGAAGCCCATTTCTTTCTGGACTCTATAAATGACTTGAATCTGCTTACTTTTTGCTGTGGCCAGGCATCACTCTTGTTGGAAACTTACAGTTGAAAGCTGTGCAAATGAGCCGATCTCACATCCTTTAGCAAAGCACTGGAAATGGGTGTATACACGCTTACTGGAATCTGGAACCCCAGTGTCTGGGGACAGAAGGGTTGGCAGGGTGGCCAGCGGGTCTTTTAAAACATTTTAATTTTTCTCTCTGGATAAAATGAGGCATTTGGCAGCCAATGCAGCCTAAAAGCCCTTCGCTGATGTGTTTGTCTCTCAGAATTTTCAAAACTGTGTCATTCTGAAGATTCGTGGTTGACTCTCTTACCCACCAAGTAGGAAAGTTGGGGTTACTTCCAAATATCCCATTTAAGGGGTTGAGCACAGAATTAGGACCTACAGAGTACTAGCACCCTGCCTTATATGGGAGAGTGTAACTAGCTGAGTCACCTGGACCCCACCCCTCAGAGGATCATGTGAGCCCAGCCAGGCGCAGTTCCACCTGAGCCCTCCCAGCATCCCCCAGGCCCTCTTGTCATGGTGTTTGCGATTTCCCTCCGAATCCATCCCACCACCGGCACGGGCTGCTCCTGGGCCACTCCCAGAACTCAGTCCCTGCAACGGTTTCCACAGGAAACCGTCCCCACTCCTGGAACAGGTGCACACTGTGCTAAAAGCCTGGGTGCATCTCGCAAGGCAGGGCCACACTGTAAGCCCGTCGTTCCTCCGAGTGTCCTCGCCCCCTCCCCCCGCCTCCTCTCCCACTCCTGTTTGCCTGGAGTGTCAGACGTTTCCATGTGGCCCATAAATTAATTCTTCCACACAGAATGATACACACACCCACGACTTCAGAGAATCTCCTAGCTTCACCCCAACTGATCTAAGTCAAGGTATTCCTTCCAGATAGAATTCCTCTCTGAAAGGAATTCTCGTGGCCCTTGTTTTCTCCATCCCATGTCGGGAAAAGGTGAGCATCTCAGCTGAATCACAGCACTCAGAAGCCCTGGAAAAGCCATTATCTTGGGAGAGAATGGGAACAGCAGCGGCAGAGGAAACCAAACCTTCCTGCAGGCTGAAGAATCTTCCTCTCTCCCCGGGATTCTTCCCCCTGCCCCTGGAACCCACAAGTGCTGCAAACGAAACAAAGCAGCTGAGGGGGTGGGGAGAGGGCTCAGGAGCTGACTGGGTATTAGTCACCCTGCACAAAACCCCGCTAAGCCCGTGCAGCCCTGTAGGCACAACCCGGGGCAAGTTCTCTGGCTCTGAGCCTCTATTTACATAGACAAAATGGAGCTTCCAACACCCTCCTCTAGGGTTCTTGAAGGGACAAAAGGAGACATGTTTGCACAGCACATTGTGACCGGTGGTCAGTAAATGCTCCACCGATGGCAGTGGAAACAAGGGTGATGCTTTCTCAGGGGAGAGATTCAGAAATGCGTGGCTCTGAGGGCAGAGCTGTGGTTCCCTCTGAGAGGAGACTTGGCCCTCCAGGGCGGCACCACACAGAAGAGTCAAGGGAGAGCCCTCCACGCCACGCTGTGACTGCTGTGACAGTCAGCTCGGCTCCCCACCGCCCCCAGCTCGGGGTCCCGCCGCGCGTGGCCTTTGCCCCCGTGGCTCACCATGGGCAGGGAAGGAAGCGGCGGCTCAAACGTCACGCCAGCTCCCACACAGAGCGGCTTTGGGAACCAGGGTCACGGGTTCCTCTGGCCTCAGTCTCCCCAGCCTTGAAACAAGTCCTGTGGACTTAACTTTCCATGACAGGCTTTCCTGATTGACCTAGGACCTGGATGAGAAATCAGCCACAGGGCTGGAAGTCTCATTTTATGAGGACAAGTTCACTCAGCCACATGGAGCTCGTCTTGCTGCAATGGCCCACAGATTCCTGGAAGTGATGATCAAGAGAGAGGACGGCCAACCAACTCATGTTGAGCCCACAGGCCAGCTGATCCAGAAGCTTATGAAACCTCTGAGTCAGGATCCCCGGCAAGACTGGGCCTGCTCTCCCACCGGGGTGGAGAGTGGGAAAAGCCCAAAAGCTGCCCCGAGGCGAGGCACTGCTCCTGCCTGGGGGAATCACTCCAGCCTGGGTGCCTGTCCCAGGGCTGCAGGTGAGGCCTGAATACTGACCCCACTCCCTGCAGACCTACCTGGGTCCCAGTAACAGCCTGCCCCAGCTAGGCCTTGCTGAGCTCCCAGGAGCCCCCCACTTTGATCCACAAGAGACGGAGCTGAACTAGCTGCTACTCTGCTCCCTGCTCAGGGGTCCCAGTGATCCAGACCTCACAGCCACCTGGTACCCACACCCCCCTCCCGCCATCCAGGATCGAAGAGCTGAGTTCTTCAGAGATCTGGCTGGAGCCACCTGAGCAGGGAAGTGCCAAAAGATTCACGGCCGTGGCATCACCGATAACAAGTTGTAAAGCTGAAAGAAACTTCTAAACTCGCAGTTATAAAAAGCAACCACTGACTAACCATGCTAGAGGCAAAACTGATTTGTCTTTGTCTCTATTAAAAATGATACTACAAAATCAGCAAAGAGGCAGTCCAGGAGTATGCAGCCAAAATGTGACAGGTGCATCAGACAGCTGAGTGATACTGATCATTTTTCTATTACTTTCACATTTTATTAGGATGTTTTCTGGATTTTGTCCTATGTAGAGTATTTGTCAATTTTTGTTATTTGTTGGGATGTCTCCTCACATTCTAAATAGTTTTCCATAACCATCCACGGATTCAACTAACCACGGATCGAAAATGTTAAAAAACAAAAAATTCCAGAAAGTTCCAAAAAGCAAAACTTGAATTTGCTGCGTACATGCAACAATCTACAAAGCGTTTACATCATACTCGGTATTGTAAGTGATCTCCAGGTGACTTAAAGTGAACAGGAGGATGTGTGTAGGTTATATGCAAATACTATGCCATTTATGTAAGGGACGTGAGCATCTTCAGAGTTTGGTATCTGTGAGATCCTGGAACCAATCCCCTGTGGATACCGAGGGGCGACTGCATTCACTTCCACACTAATATTATACTTGCAACTCTGCATTCTTTTTCTCAAAGCGGACCCTGAAAATTGAATAAGCTTCTGGCCCTGCAACACTTGGATGCCCCCCAAATGAACCAGGCCAGGCCCCAGGCTAAATGCTTTACCAGTAATCTCTCAGGTAAGCCTCACAACGACCGTGTGAAAGCATTCTAGTATCATGCTCATTTTACAGATATGAAAAGGGAGGCTCGGAAAGGTTAAGTGACTTGCCCAGTGCCATACAGCATGAAGTGGTGGAGCCAGGATTCAGGTCCAGAGAGTTGGCCTCTAGCGCCCCCCCTTTTAACTCTTTTGTTCTCAGTAAACATGCAGGCTTATCCATGGACTAACCACCCATGTCTCTTTGCAACATCCTCTCATTTTGCCTTTCATGATTACCACTTAGCAATTGGCCCAAAGCCAGCTAATCACAGGCTAGACTCACTGAGGGGCTAGCTTCTCCTTGGACCAGCTCGTGAGCATTGGCTCAACTCCTCTGCCATTTCCAGGTGCCTCTTGTGTGCCTGGTGTGGGAGCCTTCCGCACTCACTCCATCCTGTTCATCCCTCATCCTGGTCAGCGCAGCGGCTTTTAGCTGAGGAAACTGAGCTTTAGCAAAGGCTGAGATCACTGGGCTCACCCACAAGGTGGGTGGTGTGTTTGAAAAGCAGACCCTCTGCCTCCCAGGCCCAGCTCTTGGCAGGGGGTGGGTGCTGAGGGTGAGGAGGGAGAATGCTGCTTTATCCTAAAACCTCTCTAAATTGGTGGGCATTACGGGGAAATGCTCCCTGTTGGGAGAAACATGTTATAATTCGTGGGGAAAAAAAAGTGCATGGAGGGCTGTTTCCAGTTATGTTTCTCATTACAAGGGTCAAAGTAAACACAGACGGAGGAAAACAAGAGACAAGCTTCAAACTAAATATACAACTAGCCGTCGCTCCAGCCGTCACAGACGGACAACCTGTTCTCGGAGGGACGTCTTGTCGTGCCCTTTCTTGAATCCCCTTCAGGAAATCTGAAGCCTGGATCCAGCCAGCTTTTCCTTGCTGCCTGACCCAGAAATCAGTGTGTAAGAGTTTTTCCAAGAGAAAGAAGGGGAGGTAAATGAAGGGTCGGCGCTGCCCTGAGAGGGCTCTGCATCCACCCGCAACGCAGGTCCTGGCCCCAAGACTCGCCCTCCTGCCCCTGCAATGGCACTTTTGAGTCCTGCACAGAAAACCCCAGGCTGCAGCCACGCCCTGTGAGGTCCTGCCAGGGGCAGCAAACTAACAGGGACTGGACCAGCATCCCACCAGCACCCACTTCTTGATCCGACGCCGGGGAGAGGAGGACTCTGTCTTCTTCTAGAACTACCGAGGGGACCAGCAAGCAGTTAGGGGGAGAGCGGGGTTCCTCCCCCAGGGGCATGCACGCCGCAGCCGGCTCACAAAACCCCCAGTGACCCCGACAAGGCAGAGGTAAATCATTTCAACATGTCACATACCTCATCGTCTGCTTCTCTCCCCCCAGAGTAAAAGGCAAAACAACAAAGTTCTATTGAGCTCCGTTCTGCAGAAGGAGGCCGGGCTGGGAGGAAAGGAAGGTGCTCCGTTCCAACTCCTGTCAAAAGAATAAACAGCTGTTTCAGGAAGAGGGGGGCAGACGGATCCCGCAGCAGCAGTCAGGGCTTTGTTCCTTGCTGGCCCTGGGAAGCGGGCCGTTTATCAGGCCTGTTGACTCAGAGCTGCATGCCAAGGGCAGAGACGTTCCTCTCTGGGCCCGGGAACGGCCCGGCCTCCCTCACCAAGCGAAACTACAGGTCCAAACTAGGGCTGGTGTTGGAGGAGGGAAGGCCACCACCCTTGGGAGAGACGTACAGGCCACCTGCGTCACCCGCTCCTGGGCGAAAATGAGAACCGTTCTGAACCCAAACAACCCCAAGTGACAGCTACCAGGAACAGCTGATGGAGAGTTAAAAAGGAAGGGAAAAAAAATGGAGAGGGGTGCTTGAAGGAGAGAGTCCTCAAGACTCCTGTTGAACTGCCACCTAAACGTTCCTCTACATCGAGCCTCTCTTCCACATCCTTTAGGCTTCAGAAGTTGTTTTGTTTGAGCGCTATTTTTATGGAATGTTCTGAGATCGCCCGCATTGCAAGCCCGAGCTATAAGAACTTTAAAAGGTCACTGAGGCCCAACCCCGCTCTTTGGCTGAATAATGCTTAACCCTTCCCACACCCACCTCCAGCTCCCAAAATAGAACTTCCCAGCTGGAAGGGACCTCACAGCGGTGGATTTTCAAATGTTGAAACAGCGAAAGCTTTAAAAAAAAAACACACATGAAGTCATTCTCAGAACCCCTATGTGAAACAGAGGACACAGGGAGCTGTGGTTGATGCAGGGAAATGAAGCTTAAAGCCCCCCTACCCATCTCTCCCAAGTGGCCCTGGACACCTCCTTGGGAGTACAGACTGGAAACCCCAGACAGACCAAGGAGATGGGACCAAAACCAGATGGAAAGGGGCCAAGGACTGCCCCCCAGCCTCCAAGGGATGCCTAATCCAGCCTCTTCCTCTTGGTCTCCAGAGCTTTCACGGCCCCCTCCTCTGGGGGCATGAGCTCATCGACCACAGTCTTCAGGGTCTGGAAGTACTGCTTAACTACTGACTTAAATCCTTCCTGCCGGCATCTACTACAGCTAACCCAGCCGCACCTTACAACCCAGTTATTCCACCCAGGTCTATACCTCAAAGAAAGTACACATAAGCTCACCCAGAGACACGGACTGGAACATTCACAGTGCACCAAAAACTGGCAACGACCCCAAGGCGCACCGTCAGACAGGTCGGGTGTGATCGAGCGTGGGAGTCCACGTACATCAGCGAGAAGTAACAAGCTACAGCCACTGACATCAGCAGGATGCATCTCACACACACTTCTTTCTCACTGAGCCAAAGAAGGCCTGGGTGACTCCATTCATTGAGCGTTCAGAAATAGGCAAAACCAACCTGTGGTGCTAGAAGTCAGAGAGGGGGGTGGTAGAGACTGGGAAGGGGCCCCTGGGAGTTCCATGTTGTTTCTTGAGCCAGGTAGTGGTTACACAGGTGTGTCTACTTTGTGAAAATTCATCACAAATGTCCCTTCTCTGTGTGTATGTTAAGAGCAAAAGTGAACAGAAACCCTCCTGCTGGAAACTGCATTCTCTGGGGCATTCTGTCTTTCCCTGACTCTGGTTCTCAGGACACAGGGTCACGGATAGACCTTGCTTTTTTCCTTCTCTTGGGGTGGACCTCCCAATACCGAGCACCACGGAGCACCTCACTATGGGCTCAGGGAAGGTCTGTTGCATTAAATGATCCAGGCATCTGTACTGTGGTCAACAGGGAAGGGAAAGATGACAGCATTTGGAGGCTAAGGAGCTGCGCTAAGATAAACTGGTCCTTTCTACAAGCAAGCAGTGATCACATGGGTCTTCCGTTTTATAGTTTACAAAGCAGCCTCTCGCCTTTATCTCAGTGAGTCCTCAGGCTCACCCACCCAGGGGTCAGGGAAGGGAGGGAGGCTCTGAGAGCCTCTGCGACTTTGACTTTGCTCGAGGTCGCCAGCTGGTGGGTCTCATGCCGCCCTTCCTCCTGAGCTGCCCCCGGGGGACACTCTACAGGTTAGTGGAATCAGAAGCTCCAGGTTGGTTAACCACAGCTCGACAGAGCATGCAAACCTGGAAGGCAGAAAATTCAACTTCCAGAGGATCCAACATGAAATTCCTCCTTCCCTGAAGCAGACTCTCAAAACAAGGGAGCACATACTTGTGGTCGGGTTTTTCATTGAGAGGCGGGGAACTGGAGCAAGGGAGCCTCAGGCCATGTTGCTCTGATCAAAGGAGGCCAGAGGCTGGCATCCCGCCGGGCTGACTAATCTCATCACTCCATGGTCACCAAGGTCCCTTCCAGCCCTAACAGTCCACGGGCCTGTCAGACGACAGCCAGCATTCAGGGCCTGTCTGTCTGCCACACGCCGACTTAGAGGATCACACAGCCTCAGAGCTGCAGCCAAGGGAGCTACAGCCAAGGTGTGGAGATGCCCTGGCTTCACATCCCAGACCCCTTCCGGCTGGGAATCACGAAGGATCAGACCCCCACCCTGCTCACCTCTGTGGAAGTGTGAGGATTAAGTGTTCTCGGCAAAGAATGCTACAGACACGAAAGTTTCAGGCTGTCACTGTTTGTTGAATCCTGAATGTGTTCAGGGCAGTTATAAAAGACATTCTCTTTGTGTGTGTGTGTGTGTGTGTGTGTGTGGTACGCGGGCCTCTCACTGTTGTGGCCTCTCCCGTTGTGGAGCACAGGCTCCGGACGCGCAGGCTCAGCGGCCACGGCTCACGGGCCCCGTCGCTCCGCGGCATGTGGGATCTTCCCGGACCGGGGCACGAACCCGCGTCCCCTGCATCGGCAGGCAGACTCCCAACCACTGCGCCACCAGGGAAGCCCTATAAGAGACATTCTTGCTGATGCTCGTGAGTGCTGGAGCGATTTGGTTGGTCTCCCCTTCCCTGTGTTGGGGATAATCTTAATCCCCACCTCTCAGGGTGGGCCAGGAGCTTCGAGCATATGGTGGTCCTGAATTTGGACTCTGGGCCCAGGCTGCCTGGATTTGAGTCCTGGCTCTGCCCCGTATGCTGTGCAATCCTGGGCAACTTACTTAACTTCTCTGTGTCTCTGTTTCTACAGCTATAAAATGGGGATAATAGTACTTGTATGGTAGCTGGCACATGGTAGGGGTATAGAGATACATATTACCCATTATTGCAAGAATTAAGGAGATACTCCTTGAAAAGTGCTTGAGGTTCTCAATCACTGATAATCTCTAATGTTCAATTAATCCAAGGTTGCCGTTCCCTTGATTTTACATTGGTGTATGAAATAAAAATTTTGATCATGTTTTCCTCCAGGTTGGGGAAACGTGGGGAAGGAGAGGTTCCGGCCAATGTTTCCATTACCATTAAGTACTGCCACACACCTGTGAGCATCAGAGCTGAAATGATCTTGGTGAAAGCCCATGTAGTAAATAACTGCACCCAGGAGAGTTTGCACCTCTAAGTCTATTTCCTTGAGAAGAGCTGGAAACATGAAATCATGATGACTCTTTCCAAGCAACACACAGCAAACCTTCTTGAGATGTGCCTCCATGCCACCTAACTCCAGGACAGACTCCACCAAACCCATGCTGGAGCGCTCCCCCTGCTTCCATAAGCTTCCATCCTGAGCCTCAGCCACACCCCTTGTACCAGGAAGTCCCTCCCTGGGGCTAACCTTAGTTCTTCATGCTGTAGGTCAGACTCTTTCTAGAGAAGGAAGATGCTGGCTTTGTTGACAGCTTGGAAGGTACGAGGAGCTCCCACCGAGGGGCAAGGACTGGGTTCTGAGGACAGCCTGGGCTTGAGCCCCCAATACAGGTGGCTGGATTTCCCCAACCGAGGAGTCTCCCCTCCCCCTCTACCCTCCCTTGGTTCCTCTCACCGCTTCCTCAGGCTGGTGGCCCCAAATGGAGGTGAAAAAGAGGCACCTGGTTGTTCTTATCACAATCGGGTGGTGGGTGCCAGGGGGTGCCCTCGACTCTCCTAGAAATTCTCACCCTTCCCTGAATGGAGAGAGGCTTGAAGCCAGTAGGCCAGTGCCCTGCCCCAGAGCAGAACTACTTCCTGAACAGGTGAGAAGCTCAGTGTCCCTCAAGGTCACAATCGTGCCCTGTTTAGAGCCCACTGCTGTCTACAACGACCCGTATACTTTTACACAACCCTAGGAGGGTAACTAGGGTGAAGAGTACAGTCCCAAGTTATAAGGAAGGGAACTGAGGATAAAGAACGAACCTTACAGAAGTGTATGGTCTGAGTCATTAACCCTGGAATGGAAGACAAGTTTAGGGTTTTTCCATGATCCTATCCCACCTTAACCTCTTATACCCCCGATGGTGGTGAAGCCAGACCAAACTGGGGATGCTAACGGATGTAGAAGAAGGCAGGGGCTGTGAACCAGATGGCCACTGGAACCCAAGAGCTATTGGGGGGCGGGGGGTGCTTGTCTTCCGTCTTGGTCACTTCCGGGTTTTCCCAGTACCTGGAACAGTACCTGGCACCTGTTAGATGCTCAGTAGATATATGTTGAATGAATGCTGAGTGAAAGCCAGGAGCCAGGTGGGCAGCAGAATTGTGTGAATCTGACCAGGTATAATGCAATAGGGAGTGATGGGGTCTGTGGTAAACTGGGGAACTTCTGCCCAAATCAGAGCGAAATCAGATTTTCAAAAGAGAGAAAAAAAAAGTGGGAATTCCCGGTGGTCCAGTGGTTAGAACTCTGCGCTTCCACTACAGGGGGCCCATGTTCGATCCCTGGTCGGGGAACTAAGATCCCGCAAGCTGCCCGGTGCGGCCAAAAAAAAAATAATAATAATAATAAGAGAAAAATAACTGCACCTAAACAGCACTTCTCTGATTATGGAATGTGATATATTGGCCACAGATGACTCCTTTTTTAAGGGAAATCATTTTGTACCAGAAACTAAAGTACTATTTGAACCCCTGCTCCATTATCACCAGCCTGTGTGATGCAGCCATGTCCAGTTTCCTTCTCTGTGCCTCTGTTTTCTCATCTGTGGAGTGGACGGTCCCTCCCAATTCCACTCTGCCCTGCCTGAGCCTGAATCTGGGGGTACACCTGTGAATCGGGCTCTTATAGAAATCTGACCGGGGGAATCTCAGAAGCCTTCATGGAGGAGGTGATGTGACTGGACCTTTTCAGGTGGGCTTCTCCTGCCTCCCAGCGACCTGGCATGTCTGTCTGCACAGGCCTTCACCCCTCTCTTCCTTCTCACTAAAGACAGGCTGGCAAGCAGCACCCCCCTTCAGGATTTGTAAATCCTCTTCTGCTCAGGCCCGGTCCCCCCCAGGAGGTCCTGTGGGGTCATCTTATGAACGAACCGGCTTTGGCTTTTGGAGGCAGGGGCCAGGATGCCACAGAACTTCCAGGCCACTCAGGAGCCCTTCTGAACCCTCCCAAAGGAGGCCCCAAACACACCGGTGAAAGAAAAGAGGAAATGGGGCACAATTCTGGCCGCAAAACAGAGAAACTCAGCCAAGCAGAGAGAGGGGAAACCAGCTTTTTGAGAAAGGGGACTCCGAGTCTGGCAGAGCCACAGAGAACTTTCTCCCAACCTGGCTCACTGCAAGGCCGGGGTGAGGACTCACACAACCGTGAAGATAAGGATAGGCAGGCCTGCCCCACTCAGCCCAGCCCAGCCCAGGCCCAGAAGCATTTCTTTCCAAAGAGCCTGTGGAAGAGGATGGATTGCAGTGAAGAAAATGTTTTAAAAATTGAAGTCAAGACCAATAATACAACCAGATAAAAGAAAGCCCGAGAAAGTGCTTTCTAAATCCAATGACCTGCTTCCACAGGCCATGTGGCTCCAGGCACATCCTTTTCCCCATCTGGGCCTTACACCCCATGTGGGCGCTAACCAAAGCTGAAGCAGCACTTTCTCAGGATCCCTATGGCTCTTTGGAGGGGACCCACGTGGGCTCGGTGGCTGTGAAGAGCCTGTTCTCACTTGCTCTGCAAACCTGGCTGAATCTGCAGCCTTCAGAGCTCAACGTCACCTCCTCTGAGATCTGCTTCCCGGCTGGAGCTGATTCTCTCCCCCAAATTCCCACTGCCCTTGCACAGCCTACTTGGAGCACAGGTTGCTGTGCAAGTGTCCACCTCACCCTCCACGTGCAAACTCTCAAGGGCAGCAGGGAGCTCTGCTTTAACTCAAGGTCCCTGGTGGTCCTCATACAGGGTCCAGTACAGAGGCGGTCCTGAGGATCGGTGGATGGATGGACAGATGGATGGTATATTGGCTTGCTAGGGCTTCCGTAAGAAAGTACCACAAACTGGGTGGCTTAACACAACAGAAGTTTATTCTCTCACAATTCTGGAGGCCAGAAGTCCAAAGTCAAGGTGTTGGCAGAGCTGGTTCCCTCTGAAGGTCATGAGAGAGAACCCAACATGCCTCTCTCCTAGCTTCTGGTGGTTGCCAGCAACCCTTGGCGTGTTCCTTGTGACAGCATAACCCAACGCTCTACAGCACCACACAGTGTTCTCCGTGTGTGTGTCTGTGTCGAAGTTTCCCTCTTCTTAGAAGGACACCAGTCACTGGATTGGAGCCCACCCAAATCCAGTGTGACCTCATCTTAGCTTGAGTCATCTGCAAAGAATCTATTTCCAAAAGAAACTCATATTCATAGGCACTGGGAGTTAGGACTTGAACACATCTTTTTTGTAGACACAATTCTACCCACTAGAGACAGTTATCCAAATAGCTATTGGTTGGGAGCCTGTAAACACTCGCAGAACCACCTGCATACAATTACAGAGCTGAAAGCAAAAGGTTGGAGGCAGGTGGGGACGTGGAGGTGGTCTTGAGAGAGAGGAAAGTGGATGGAATCCTTAGAGCATCTCTATTTGATCAGGATTATAGGAAGAAGAGAAATGCCTCCCTGAGACAGGCTGTGTGGGATGCCCAGTAGAGATGCTGCAGGTCAGCCAATATTCAGCTCTGGGCAACATAGAGATGTGAGTGGATAAGATCACCCTAGGAGGGGAAAGATGTGAAAGAAGAGGGGGCCCCCGGGGGCAGCTGGCATCAAAACCCCATGGAAGCTTGGAGCCGGGTACCAGATTGCAGTGCGTCGAGGAAAGAACCTCAGGCGAGGAAGTGACGTCAGTGAGTGCAAGGACCTCTTGCCAGCAACTTGCCTTGGGAAGGGTTGGAGAGAGGGTCGAGTTAGAGAAGCCATGGAGAAAAAGGGAAATACTCCTGAGTACACTGCTGACGATGGGAAACCCCTGATGAGACAGAGCCATGGAGAGGAGAGGAGGGTCTGAAGGATCAGAGGAGGGAAAGGACAGGTGCTGAAGAGCATCCCTTCAGGGAGGATGGAGGTGGGGATGCCACCAAGACAGGCAGAAGGTGCTTCCCCTTGTGCAAAAAGTGAGGAGACAGGGGACTTCCCTGGTGGCGCAGTGGTGGAGAGTCCGCCTGCCGATGCAGGGGACACGGGTTCGTGCCCCGGTGCGGGAAGATCCCACATGCCGCGGAGCGGCTGGGCCCGTGAGCCATGGCTGCTGAGCCTGCGCGTCCGGAGCCTGTGCTCCACAACGGGAGAGGCCACAACAGTGAGAGGCCCGCGTACCGCAAAAAAAAAAAAAAAAAGAATGCTGGGATTAGCCGCCTCTGAATTCTCAGACACTCCTCCTCCGGCTGCCTCTGGCCTCACTTGCCCCCGGAAGAGGGAAGGCTGTGGAGGGAGGGTCGTGTTCCGGGGGCAAGGGTGCTGCTGCCTGAGAGTCCCAAGGAGTGGGATTGCCAGGCAAACGAGGGGTGGCGACAGACAGAGGTCCTGTCCCCCGCTGGGCCTCCAACTCTGAGCTACTCCCTGCGTGTGCCTCGCTGTTCCCCACCCCCCTCCCCAATCAGATGAAAAGGTGGGGCTGGTGTCTCGGACTCTGCATCGCATGCCAGCTCTGGGGGCTCACGGCACCCCTCATGCCCAGCCACACGCTCTCAGCGAATAACCCCCCCAGAGGAGCAGTTGGTGCGTTCAGAGCATGTGATGAGGCTCCAGAAACCAGAGTCAGAGGGGAGATCACAGCCTTTGGGTGGAGGGAGGGCACTCTGGGGAGGGAGCCGGTGGCCCGAGCCAACAGCCATGCTGAATCCAAAGCTCTACCTGGTTCCCATCAGAACAGCTGAGCAGTCACGGTCTAAAGAAGACTCCTTCCCCCTCAGCCAAGATGGGAGGCCCTGGAACCAGCAAGGGGCCGTTTCATGTGGGAAGAAGTGAAAGTTTTCAGGGACCTCTGCCTGTTTCCTGTTCTCCCTCCTAGAAGGAGATCCCCCCCCTCTCAAGGGGCCAGCTCCCAGTCGCAGCCTGTTGACCCCGTTTGCTCCCCTGGCTGGCCGACAGCACAGTTTCCAGGGGACATGAACAGTGACATAAACAAGTCACTCTCATCCAGAGTTCAAGTCCCTCAGGCCTTTACGCCAGTGGCAATGTCAGCTCTCCTCTCCCGGTGTCCTGCTAGCCCAGCCTCCCTCCTAAAGGTGGCCACACCATTTACAGCATCCATGCCGGACAGCCTCTGCCTGAAGCCTTCCAGTGAGGGGGAACTCACCACCCACCCGAGTAGTCTGGTTCATCTCTGGACTTTTCTGATTGTAAGACACATCTTTTCAGTGTGGAACTGAGCTCTGCTTCCCAGAATGTTATTATTAATAATAAGGACTGCCTTTCATTTACATACACCATCTCATTTAATCCTTTCTACAATCACTAATGAGCCCTCCATTCACCAGACAGGGAATCTGAGGCTCAGAGGTTGAGTAACACAGACCAGCAGATAGCAGAACCAACAGCTCCTCAGAGATAGGGCCCCTGACTCTTTCCTCTCCAAGCAAAACATCACCTTCCCTGGCACACTTCAGGAAAGCCGTGCCCACACGCATTTATTCCCTCAGTAAACACTTGGAGGACATTTACTCAGTCCTGGGACTGCTGGGACTGGGGTGCGCACAGAATGAATCACATCCACTGCCTGCACTTGTCAAGCCCAAGTCTGGTGAGAGAGACATGTATGCCCACAAATGCCAAGTGCTCTCTGTGGACCTCAGCTACTGCCATTTTGTGTTAACCAGGCTGGTGCTGGCACAGAGCCAGGGCTGCATAGGTGTCCCCTGGTGGAAGTCACTGCTCCTCTCTACCCCTCGTCTTGTTCTTCTGTTCTGTTTTACCATCCTCCTGTTTTTGACATCTGGGCTTTGCCTTTTCACAGCAACCCTTCCTGGTGTGGGTAGTTTCTCAGAGCCTGTAAAATCAAGGTGCTTTCCGTAGGACACTTCTGATTTATGCTTGTCGTGGATCAGTTTTCAGGTCAATGTTTTAGTGCCCCCTTTCACTCTCAGAGGTGTGTAGGTCTGGGGGATAAATCATAGGGTCACTCTATGTAAAAACTGTTCAATAAAATAAAGAGGGCTCAACGAAGTCCCCTCAGACCCTCTAGGATGCAGAGCTTGTGTTTACTACCAACCGGTGCCTCAGGGTACCGGCTTCATCAGCCAGACTCTTTTCTGAGGCCCCTTGTGGTACAAGAGGTGGTACAAGCCCAGTCCCTCCAGACGCATCTCCGCCCCCACCCCCACCTTGTCCCCCTTAGCGCCTGCGGCTGAGATCATCTCAGCTCACCCTGCTTCCCCTGTGTAAGCTAGGAGGTATTAAGAGTCTAAGAATTTACTGAAAAATCCTGAGGTTGTTTCTGTCTCGGGCTTCTTTTTTTTCCCCTCCACTAGATTTTTTTCTTGTAACAAGTTGAGCGTGAAAGGCCTTCCAAGAAATAATCTCTAATGATGACGTTCTAGGAACCTAAAGAGGGAAGCTAAAAAAACAACAACAACAGCTACAAAACCAAAAAACAACCTCTTAATGGCGATGACTTTTTCTCTGCCCGTTCTTGGGATGAGCCAGTCCTGAGTTCAAATTCCAGCCCCGCTCCCTACTTTCTTGCTGTGTGGCCCTGGAAATGTCACTTCACATTCTGAGCCTTGGTTTACTCATCTGTAAAACAGGGATAATAATTCCTTACTCCTTGAGTTGTTGAAAGGATGAACGATAACATCTGTAAAGTCCCTGGTACCTCACAGGCACTTAGGAAAAGGCAACTTGTATTATTATCACTGGTTCCTAAGAGACAAGCACTGTCCCTACCTCATCATAGCAGCAGGAGGCCGTACAGCATAGAGGTTAGAGCCTGCACTTGAGTGAGCCCGGCCTGGGCATTGACTAAGTGTGTGGCCTTGGGTGAGTCACTTGACCTCCTGGGACTTGATTTCTCTCCTCTGTAACATGAGAATAGCAATGTCTCTCTTAGACCATCTTAAATGAGGTAGTGCACATCAATAGATGGTAGCTACTCAATTCCTAGTGATGATTATTCCAGAACTCTGCACCTCACAGGCTCCAGCACCACCTGCTCTGTGTCAAACGACGACTTGTCCTCACATCCTAAAAACAACCAGCTCTTCCTTTGCACGGGGCGTTCAGGAGGCCTCCTGCTTGCTGGAGCCTCTGACACAGCCCGTGAGGCAGGATGGGTCCCTGCATACAGAGGGAGTCTGGTGACTTGCCCAAGGTGGGAAGCTCGGTTTGGGTAGAGACCAGAATTTCTTCAACCTCCTCCCGTCCCAAAGGAAGTCTGCAAATCACTGATTCAGAGTTGAAGGGAATGATGTGTTCGTTTGTTCATTCATTCATTAAGCAAATATCTATTTAATGTCAACATTGGCACCTACCAAGTGCTAGGCACTGTCCAGGCTGCCAGGTCGACAAGGATTAGCCAATACGGCCTCCCTCTCACGGAGCTCAGTGTAGTGGGAAGTGGAGCCCAGAATCCAACTCTCATGCCACCACATACATCCTGCAACCGAGGTGAGTGTCCTGGGACAGCAATGAGTCACCCCCTTACTCCAGGCTCCACGGACTTCTGGCGGACTCAGAGAGCAATCTCACCTGCCTCTTCGCCCATGTGGCTACAGGAACACCCCCGCCACCCAGGGTCACTCTCCTTTCAGGCCTGGCCTCCGTCTTCTGAGCAGCTTCATTTTAAAGATGAGAAAACCGAGGCACCAAGGCAGGGAAATAACTTATCCAGGGCCACTCAGCAATGAAGTGAGGAGGCTGGGGCTAGTACCCAGGTGTCTGGCATCTCTCCAGGACGAGGACAAGAAGCCTCTTAACTACAGCATAAGAAAGCAAGAACTCAGGGAAGGGGCTGAGGGCTGCAGTCGGAAGTCTTCTCCCAGAGTTTCCTTATTCATGCCCAAGAAAACCCCAAAAGCCTCTGCCAGGGAGGGCCGTGTCTCTGTCCTTCCCTCCCCCTTCTACCCTCACTGCCCTTGAATGATTTTGGATGCCACGATGGGACACAGAAATGCAACTGGGAAAAGGTGAGCATCGTGTGTGGGCTGGAGACAAGTGAGGCATCCGATTCAGAAAGAACATCCCTCTCATAAACATCAAATAGCTCAGAAATGGAGGGAGAACGCCTAAATATGTGCCACGCTTACAAAACGTCACATGGGTCTGTGACGAAGAATGTGGCTTGCGAACCCCAGTTCAACACCATTGCCTCTGCCTTCCCTGTGCGTTTAGCACCTGGAGCTCCCAGCAGGTATCACCCGCCCTCGTCAGGGCTGCTGCCTTCTTCACCGAGCTTCTGCTTTTCATTCCCCCAGAGAGGCTGGCAGCTGCATGCGCCTTTCTGTTCTGCTTAGCACTTGGGGCTGAGAAGTGCCTTTAGGGTTTTTTCTCTCTGGGTGTGGTTTCCTAGCACTCACAAAGGAGGGCCTACAGCCCACTCTGTCTGTGCTACGTGCCTGGTTATCTCAGCTTGCAGAGTTGACCTAGCACACAAAAAAGGAGTGGCCCACCTGGGGTATTCGTTAATGCTGTTCTACTAAATAGTCCCTGCTCTCCACCTTCATGGTAGGCTTTCATTTCCTGGTCCCCTTGTGGTTGAGTAGGGCCATGTGACTAGTCCGATCAATAAGATGTGAGATGGCCCAAGCATTTAATTGCCAGGGGAAGACCCTCTAGGGCTCTCTTTCTCAGTGCCATGAAGTACATTCAAGGAGGTAACTGCTCCATCAGCCTGATTCCTTGAATGAGGAACACAGCCCCAAGCTGACCCAAGATGCCCATATTAACTAGAGTAAGAAATAATAAACCTTTAGGGAATTCCCTGGCGGTCCTGTGGTTAGAACTCTGTGCTCTCACTGCTGAGGGCCCAGGTTCAATCTCTGGTTGGGGAACTAAGATCCCACAAGCTGGGAGGCACAGCCAAAAAAAAAAGACAAACCACCTTTATGGGTTTGGCCCCTAAGATTCAAGGGTTGTTTGTTACTGCAGCATACCATACTCCATCCTGACTAATACACTGCCCACCTCACACAGAATACGATATTCTCTAGATATTAATCTGCCCTCTTCCCTATAAAAATCTTTACCCTCCTCTTCAATGAGAGCCTTGCATAAACAAAGGAAAATGAAGTGGAGGCAAGAGCATCTCTCCAGTGTCCTGTAGAAATTTTTTCCTCCTTAGGTTTCAAAGATGGCTGAAGATTCAGCTACGTTTGAAAGGAATGAGAAGGAAGTTCAGCGTGTTATCTTCTGCAGCTTCCCTTTCCTATGAGATAGGAAGCTAGGTCACTCATGAGAACGTCTTGCAGGCTTGCAACGTGACAGCCACCCAGGTTAGGAGCAGATGCCTTGGGCACTGGGAGAGGACACTGACCAGGAATGAGGACACAGGGTGCCAAGCAGCTCTGCAACCCTGCTGGGGCTGTAACCGAGCCAGCCACACCAGCCCAAGGACAGTGGTAGGGATGGCAACTGGCTGGATTCCTCCCCAGTTAGGGACTGCCTGGCCGGGGTAGGCGGCAGTGAGGGTGGCTAGAAAGACAAGGAGGGGATGTGGTTCAAGGCAATGAAGGATGTGTGCTTTAACTGGCTGATCACGGGAGGGAAGGAGGTGGCGCTCACAGCATCCCTGTAGATTCTACTGGTATTCCCATTTTACAGGGAGGGTGACCAAGGCTCAGAAAGATGGTATCTCTTGCTCAAGCTAAGGATCAGAGCCAGAACTCATCCAAGTCTGGCTGACACAAAAGCTTAGTCACCACCCAGTGTTCTTTCAGCCGGAAGACATTTCACTCCCTCTGAGCTCCCCTTGGCCCCTTATCAGGCTTCTTTTCTGCACCTTTACTTCTACCTTTAATTACTTACATATAATTACATATATCCCAGTCCAGACTGTGAGTTCCTGAAGAGCAGGAATCGGTACCTTATATAATAATAATAATAACAACAGCAACAAAGCAGGAGCAGCAGCACATGCTACTACTTCTCGAATGCTGAGCTGGGTTCTAAGCACTTTACACTCATTATTCAATTCTCACTGAGCTCTCTGAGAGGTAGGTACCGGAATCATCCCCATTTTACAGATGAGGAAGCGTCTCAGTTCGGTTGAGCTGAAATTCAATCCCTAATATTAATATTGGGTTGGCCAAAAAGTTCGTATGGGTTTTCCGTAAGATGGTATGGAAAAACTTTTTGGCCAACCCAATATTTTAGTAACTATAGTTCAATTTGAGCCATTCTCTCTATAATCCTATTCATTTTATTTTTCACATTTAAAACATTCCCAGAAGGAGTCTATAGGCTCCCCCAGATGCCAAAGGAGTCCATAAAGGAGCACAATAAAGGTTAAGGACCCCTGCAGGGGCAGATGCCAGGATTCCAGAGACTGGGTTCTGTCCCGCATTGTCCCATAGAACCCAGAGTTCCTGGCTGGGATGGGGTAAGGAACCCTATACCATCTTCACGCAACAGTGGGGAGTGAATAAATGTTGCTTTATCCCATCCCCACAGCAGAAATACATAAATAACATAACTACTTTGATTTCAGCAGTGTGAACCCACATACAACATTCATCATAATAAACAAGGCACCTGTTGCCCCAATTAAAAAAAACAACTATTTTTAGCATCCCGCGTGCTAATTAGAAAAGCATCAGTTGTTGATCACAAATTAGGACAACAGGGGGGCTTTGTAGCAGCCACCTCTGGACAGAATGCTGGCTGGCCCTACCCCCAGACAGTCCCTATTAGATTTGCTTTCATAGCTTCTGAGCGCTGGCTTGGTCCAAGCAGCACTCACATAATATCCCATACAGTATATGTTGAAGTTTTATACTTTATAAAACTTTTTGAAAGTAGAGTTTACTTAATTCCAGGCATCCAAACATGTACCCTTGACTCAGAAGCAAGGCAGAGCTCTCTGGATTTCCGAAAACCAGGGCTATTATAGGAGTCAGGGATAAGGTAGTGGGGCCAGTGCTCTCTGCCCAGAGCAGACGGCTAGTTGCCCTCCTGGCCAGCTGGCCAGGGCTGAGTGCTGGGCCTCAGGACACCCGGGTGGCAGTCTGGCACTGCCCCCATGGGCTGTATGACCTTCCATAAATTGCGGGCTGTATCTGGGCCTCGGTTTTCTTATCCTCCAAATGTGGGGCTGTACTAGATCCAAGTCCAGCCAATAAACAATAACAAAGCACCCACTCTATACCTGGTACTGTGGGGAATGCAGAGATTATACAAACTCCCTAAGGAGCTGACAGTCTAGTCAGGGAGTCAGGCCTGGAAGCAATTAACTATTATGCACGACAGAAAGATTTAAGTGTGAGTGGCTGAGTGGGAATGGAGGCCCCGTGTTGTGTTCTGGGGCCACAGAGGAAGGACTAAGCCATGGTGTACGGGCTGTGTAGCAAGGCTTCAAAGAAGAAGAGGCTACATTTGAACTGGGCCTCAGAGGGTGAGTAGGAGTCTGGTGGGTGGGGAAGGGCACTTGGGTCGAAGAGCCAACATCTGCAAAAGCAGGGGCTGGAAGGGGAAGACCCCCAGTGGAGCCCAGTGTGGACTGTGGAGCTGGGTTTCCAGTTCTGGTCTCTCCATACATCTACTGCTTTGCAGCCTGGAAGGAACAGTCCTGGGAACCTGTTTTTTTTGTTTTGTTTTGTTTTGTTTTGTTTTTTGCGGTACGCGGGCCTCTCACCGCTGTGGCCTCTCCCGTTGCGGAGCACAGGCTCCAGACGCGCAGGCTCAGCGGCCATGGCTCACGGGCCCAGCCACTCCGCGGCATGTGGGATCTTCCCGGACCGGGGCACGAACCCGCGTCCCCTGCATCGGCAGGCGGACTCTCAACCACTGCGCCACCAGGGAAGCCCCCAGAACCTGTATTTTTAACAAGCTCCCTAAGTGATACTGACATGCATGCAGCAGGTGTTAAGGGCTGAGAAAAAATATGAATGAATGAATGAATGAATGAAAAAATGAACTTGACCTCAGCCAAGTCCCTTCCTCTCTCAAGATGCCTACCCTTTGTTAAAATAAAGGTGCTGGATCAGCCTGGTGGTTTTCAAACTGTGTTCCAAAAAAACCCCAGGATCTCCCCAAGTCCCTCAGAGACACAGAGAGGAGCTGGAGAGGCTGAGAGAACAGGACTCTGAGCCCCATCCACCCTTCTCTAGACCATCTCTCCTTTTATCTCTTTGCTGTTTTGTTTGTAGTAAAGGTTCCTTGGCTTCAAAGAACTTTTAAAACCACTGAATTGGATGATCCCCAAGAATCCCCAAGGAGAAATTAAAAAATTTCTTGAGGGCAGCAGCTCATCTTTCGTAAGTATTTCTTGAACAAGTACAAACAGAACGTAAGGCTGTTTATCAGAAGCAAGTTATCTATTTTATCACTGTATTTTAAAATCTTTTGCTGTGGCCCAGAAATCAATGAGTGGAGAAAAAGGAAATGTGGTATGACAACACAGTGGAATATTATGCAACCTTTAAAAAACGTTGTTGAGGAATAGCTGATACAATGGAAAAATGAAGTAAGAAAATCAGATACAAGATTGCACAGAGACTATGATTTACACTATGGATCTTATACATCAGAATTACTGGACATGTAGGGCAGTTCCTCAAAAAATTAAACACAGAGTTACCATATGACTCAGCAGTCCTACTTCTGGTTACATACCCAAAAGAACTGAAAGCAGGGACTCAAAGAGATACCTGTACACCGATTTCAAGCAGCATTATTCACAACAGCCACAAGGATGGAAACGACTCAAATGTCCATCCATGAGTGAATGGATAAACAAATGTGGTCTAGACACACAGTGGAATGTTATTTGGCCTTAAAAAGGGATGAAATTCTGACACATGCTTCAACATGGACAAAACTTGAAAACGTTATGCTAAGTGAAATAAGCCAGACACAAAAGGACAAATATTGTATGCTTTTACTTAGATGAGGTACCTAGAGTAGTTGAATTCATAGAGACAGAAAGTAGAATAGCGGTTACCAGGGTCTGCCAGGAGTGGGAATTGGGAAATTATTTGCTTAATTGGTTTGAGATGATGGAAAAGTTCTGGAGATGGACACTGGTGATGGTTGTCCAACTTGTAAATGTACTTAGTGCTACTGAATTGTACACTCAAAAAGTGTTAAAATGGTTTATGTTCTATTTTACCACGAAAACAAAACCTAGCTTCACGTGGTAAAAGCGGTGAATTCTGCGCAATGAGATTGTGGCCAAGTGATCACTTCATTCTTTCCACTTCTCTGCATTTTTCAAATGTTCTACAATGAGAATACGTTACTTTTAAAACCAGACAAAAAGCGGGAGCTTCCCTGGCAGTCCAGTGGTTAAGACTCCACGCTTCCACTGCAGGGGGGACGGGTTCGATCCCTGGCGGAACCCTGCCCAGGGAACTAAGACCCTGCATGCCGAGCGGTGTGGCCCCCATAAAAAACCAAAAACAAAAAAAGCAAAGCCAGATGAAGAGCGATTTAATTACATAAAACTAGTGGTTCTCTGGTACTTTCCCAAGATGCATTGTTGTCTTTTATGTAAATGTAAGCAATACTTTCTGAACTTAATAAAAGCAGCCAAGTTCAAGGATGCCGTCTAAAGAATACACCAAGCTGCTCAGTCAAAATAAACTACAGAAAGGACTTGAGGATATGGGGAGGGGGAAGGGTGAGTTTTGACAGGGCGAGAGAGAGTCATGGACATATACACACTAACAAACGTAGTAAGGTAGATAGCTAGGGGGAAGCAGCCGCAAGGCACAGGGGGAAGCAGCCGCAAGGCACAGGGCTATTAGCTCGGGGCTTTGGGACAGCCTGGAGGGGTGGGATGGGGAGAGTGGGAGGGAGGGAGACGCAAGAGGGAAGACATATGGGAACATATGTATATGTATAGCTGATTCACTTTGTTATAAAGCAGAAACTAACACACCATTGTAAAGCAATTATACCCCAATAAAGATGTTTAAAAAAATAAATAAATAAATAAATAAAAATAAACTACAGGCAGAGCAGTCCCCCTTTCTAAGGCTAGTTGTTCTTGTCTATATTTAAATAAATTTCAAATAAAAAAGGAACCAAAACAAATCCTCTAACGAGCCTCCCAAGAAGCTGTCTGGCTTGGAAAAGCTCAAAGGCAAACTGAAGAGAGAAAGAAAAATGGGGAACAGCTGGTGTTTTTTTAGGACATTAACTCACCGCAGCTGGGAAAGTGACTTTGTCAGTGAATTTCTATCCCTTCTGCTTCTGGAAAACTTCTGGTGTAGAAAGAATTCAGAATCCAGGAGAGGCTCACCACCTGCATTCACTGCAAACCCACTTCCTCCAGCACCTCTCACCCCAGATAAATGTCGAACAAAGATATAAAGACTATTGGTTTGAAGGGCAGCCAACGTGTCTGCCGGCCAGGGTGCCCTCTGCCCCAGGTCGTGCGGGTCCACCTTCCTGGTGCCTGGGCCCTCTGCTCCGGGCTGGCTCAAGGGCAGACAGACCAGAAGGTAGCCTCCAAGATGAGCAGGCTGGGGCTACCCCTGGAGTGGCCCTTCCCTGGCTATGTGACCTTAGGCAGTGTCCTTTAGAGATTCAGTGTCCTTCCCTAGCCAGTGGGCAGAAGGGCACCCACCTTGCAGGGCTGCTGGGAGGGTTAAACAGTGCTGCTTGTGTGGAGTGTCTACTGAGATGCTGGATGCATAACAGGTGCTCCCAAGCTTCCTCCTTTATTTCCTATAAGTTCACTGTCCAACACACATATGTGTCTTGGTGGGGCATTGGCACCATATGTGATTAATGCTGACTGGTGGATTATAGGATTACAGTCAAGTGATGGGGTGGAGAGAGGCTCCTTCAGACCTGGGGCCCAGGGCCAGCCCTGGAGGAGACACGGGAGGGGAACCAGCAGTCCCGCCGTCCTGGGTCTCCCTCCCACACTGACTGGCCAGCACGGAGTCCTTTCACAAGAAGTCTGTGTGGGATCCACAGAGCAGGTAGGTGGGCTCCATATTATAAATGGAGAAACAGGGGCTCAAAGAGGCTAACTGTCTTAGTCAAGGTCCCACAGTTCGTAAACAGCCAGTCTGAGGGTTTTCTAAAATTCCCTTGGCGTGAAGGCAGAGGGGGGTGGGTCCCAGTACTTTCAGCTCAGCCACTGACTCACTTGTTTAGTTAGTTGTTTATCTTCTGTCTCTTTCCTTTAAAAAAGTTTTAAAGAACTTGGGGGTGGGGGAAGAGAAAGATTCTCTGGGGCACTAAGCTAGATGGGTCTCCAATCTCTGGGCTTCGGTTTTTCATTTATAAAATGAGGCACTTCCTGCCTCGGGACCTTTGCACGTGCTCTTCCCTCTGCCTGGGACACCTTTTCCCACCCCCCTCACACCTGTCTACCCCCTCCCTCCGTGTCCTTTAGGTCTCAGCTCCAACGTCACTTCCTAAGGGAAGAGTCTTATTCTCCTTGTAGCTTCCTGTTCTTTTCCTTGAGGGCAGTGATCAGTCTTTGGACATATATGCATGATTATTTGATTAATATCCACCTCCCCACCAGATGGAAAGTTCCTTGCTAATCAGCATCGGGCTGAGAGGTGGCATTCAATGGTATTTGTTGTATGTTGATTCAAGAAACGAGTTCTCCTCAGGGCTCTGCCAGCAGCCAGCTCTAGGATCTTAAGAAAGTGCTCTGAAAAGAGGGGACATATGTATTATATATGTATAACTGAGTCACTTTGCTGTACAGCAGAAACACAACATTGTAAATCAACTATAATCCAATAAAAATTAATTTAAAAAATTATATTTGATTGCCCAAAAAGTTCATTCGTGTTTTTCTGTAAGATGTTATGGAAAAACCCAAACGAACCTTTTGGCCAACCCAATAGCTTCTTAAGTGGCCCAAATTTTCAACAATAAAGTAATTATTAAATATATCATGAAAACATTTGTACAATAAAGCATTACACAGTTAAAAAAAAAGAAAGTACTCTTCCATCCCCGCCCACCTCCACCCCAGTCTCAGGTTCTCACCTATGCAACCTGGAGAGGTGAACTGGGGCACCGACTAAACAGATCTCTGCCAGCTCAGCTCACACATTCTATGATTGCGTTGTCTCAAAAAGAAAAAACAAAACAAACCCAAAAAACCAAAAACCAAAAAGCAAAAGCCAGGGTGATTCCAGCATCCTCTATGACCTAGGCCAGGTTCTTACATCTGGGGGGGGTCTCAGTGTCCCTATCTACAAAATGAAGCACTTAGGCAAAATCTTCCAGCTCTTCCCACCTCCAACTATTCTAATTCCCGAAAGGAAGGTCCCGCCCTCCCCTTGCCCTTCATGGACTCTACCTCAATCCAGGCTCACAAACAGGAAATGTGACATCTAGGAGCGGATGGGCCGCTTGTTTCTCTACAGCATGGGGGGCTGGCAGGGGAGCAAAGAGTCTGAACTTTTCCAACGAATGCCGGGACTCCATGCCCAAGACCTTTCTCAAGCAGTGCAGGCAGAGGGCGCTGCTGGGGTCTGGCTGGGCCTCCCATGCCCTTCCCACCCCCACGTAAACACAGGGGGCCCCCGCAGCACAGAACCAGTAGATGAGCCCTCTTGACGATGTTACCTTGTAACTGTTACTCTGATGCTTGACCCAAGGTGGTAAAACCTCAGGACAGAGCCGAAGGTGGCGTGTAGGACTCCTGGGCTCCAGCGCAGGCCC
Source organism: Phocoena sinus (assembly GCF_008692025.1). Lineage (NCBI taxonomy): Eukaryota > Metazoa > Chordata > Mammalia > Artiodactyla > Phocoenidae > Phocoena > Phocoena sinus. The sequence goes on along the minus strand of NC_045768.1, from coordinate 13,185,228 downwards.
TGTGTGACCTTAGGGAAGCCCCCACCCCTCTCTGGGCCTGGGTTTCCCCATCCATTGGAGTGAGAGGGTTGGATTGAGGGCTACGCCAGCTCCCTGCTTGCTCTGACATCTTCTTTATGAAGGCAGTACGCGGCCCTGATGAAGGGTCCCACCATCTCACCCGTATCTGAGTCCCAGATCTCTCCCCTACCATGTGGCCCTGGGAAATTGCTAAACCTTTCTGTGCTTCCTTGCCTCATTTATAAAAAACAGGTTTCTGGGTGATGAAAAGGCAGGGCTCCTGTAAAGCTACTAGAACAGCATCTGGAGGAAGTGCCCAGTAAGCGTGAGTTGTTCCTGTTTGATGATATCTCTGGTTTCTGAATCGCTCCCCTTCCCAGTTTGCTGACTGTAGAAAGGGCAGGCAGAACCCAGACAGCCCTACTTGCCCGGCAGCGGCAGTCCACATCCAAGCCCCATCCCTCAGGGAAAGCAAATCTGAATCTCAGTGTGGGCCAAGCACCGTAGGAACAGGGAACTATGCAGGGAAAGGCAGAGAAACCTACGATGCTGCCCCAAAGCAGATGGACTGGGGGCATCGGCTGCTCCCTGGGGCTGCTGGGCACCAGAGAAGGCCTCCAGCTGCACTGAGTCAGCAGTAGAGGGAGGGTCCCGGACCATCTCCACCTTGTGGAGGAGGGCAATGAGACGCAGAAGAAGATGCGGATTGGGTTTATCTGTTCCTACTTCTGCCCGGAACCTCCCAGGGGAGAGGAGGCTGGATTCAGTCATCTCAGCCTCAAAGGGAACAGGGAACAGAGAAGGGATGAGGATGACTCCCTCGGACAGCGCTGGTGGCCTCTCCCCTGGGGACATGGAGGTGTGGGCCTCACCATCTCCCTCCACTCCTCAGGGACCCAGGGAGGGTCCCGAACCCCGCCTGGCTCAGTGTTCTCACCTGCAAAGGGAGGAGACTCCAACACCTGTTTCCACCAGCTGCTGTGAGTCTCAAAGTGGGGCTGCAGACAGATGCTGTTTGTTCCTCCACGAGGAGGGACAGAAATTGAGAGTAATTCACGTTTACGGTATTTTACCAAAGGACCGGTTCACGGGAGACCAGAAATAAAGGAAGAAAGAAAGGACCAGTCTTTTACCTCACTGTCCTAAGATGTAAAGCATGATGCAGGAGACACGTAGGGTCCCTGTTCTGCCTCCCTCCTAGGGCTGCCCCCACTTGGCTCCAGTGGGCTCTGTGTTCCAGGTGGAGCTGTGGGCGCCCATCCTGCTGGAACGACTCACCCAGGCAGACTTCTCTCCTTCACCCTAGAGCATTTCACCCAGCTGCAAATGCCACAGGCCTCAAAATATCTGCTGCCCCTGATCAGGCAGGGCCTGGCGCTCTCTCTGCACAGCTGGATGGGGCCAGTCATGGCAGCTCAAGGGAAGCCATGCTGCACTCAGTGTTGAAAGCTGTCCTCGGAGGAAAAGAATAAAACCGACGGTCCTAACAACCAGTGCACTGGCTTTTATCCCTGAGGATGCTCAGTTGAGAATCCCTGTTTGGCTGCACTGTGGGGAAGGGACGCCTTTGTCAGGTACAGAGACTTTTTATACCTGAAGGGAACCCTAGGGGTCTCTGCTCAAACTCTTTTCTTTTACAGATGAAGAGGCTCAAGGAAACATGCACCCTTTTGGGATTAACATATACACACTGCTGTATGTAAAACAGATAACTGACAAGGACCTGCTGAATAGCACAGGGAACTATATGCGATATCTTTCAGCAACTTATAAGGAAAAAGAACACACACACATATATATATTATATATATATATATATATATATATCTGAATCACTTTGCTGTACACCTGAAACTAACACAATTGTAAATCAACTATACTTCAATTAAAAAAAAAGAAAGATGCACTTCATAGCAGAGGCAGGATTTGAACCCTCGAAGGGTCCTAGCCCTGTCTCTGCTCGTGCAGTTGATCCATGGTTATTGAGGGTCAACTACATGCGTGCAGTGTTCGAAGCACTGGGGATTCGGCAACGAACCACCCAGGAAAGTCTTCTGTTCTCACAGAGCTCACGTTCTAGTTGGTAAACAAATATACAAAATCAATAATTATAATTAACAAGTCATTAAAGACATAATTTCAGGTGGGGAAAAGGGTAATAAAGCCAATAAAAAGGCTGGCATGTTAGAGACTGCCTGAGGGTAGGGGAAGCTGCTGTTTGGGGGGATGGCCTATTTTCACTGGGTCCTCTGGAGTCCCCAAGGACCTCCCAAGCCAGTAGCATCCTGGAGCTGGCTCAAGCTGGCTTGCAAGAGCCAGTTGTTAAATTTTCAGGAACTTGGCGAGCAAGTTGTTAAACACAGCCATTATTAAACATTAAATTCTATAAACTCACAACTAAGTGAATTACAGTAAGATCAAAGGTAATCATCAGGGGCTTCCCTGGTGGCGCAGTGGTTGAGAGTCCGTCTGCCGATGCAGGGGACGCAGGCTCGTGCCCTGGTCCGGGAGGATCCCACATGCCGCGGAACGGCTGGGCCCATGAGCCATGGCCGCTGAGCCTGCGCGTCTGGAGCCTCCGCAACGGGAGAGGCCACGACAGTGAGAGGCCCGCGTACCGCAAAAAAAAAAAAAAAAAAAAAAAGGTAATCATCAAAATTCATCACTTCCTAAATCAGAAAGAGAAAGACAAATGCCGTATGCTAACACATATATGGAATCTAAGGGAAAAAAAAGTCATGAAGAACCTAGGGGTAAGACAGGAATAAAGACACAGACCTACTAGAGAATGGACTTGAGGATATGGGGAGGGGGAAGGGTAAGCTGTGACAAAGCGAGAGAGTGGCATGGACATATATACACTACCAAACGTAAAATAGATAGCTAGTGGGAAGCAGCTGCATAGCACAGGGACATCAGCTCCATGCTTTGTGACCACCTAGAGGGGTGGGATAGGGAGGGTGGGAGGGAGGGAGATGCAAGAGGAAGGAGATATGGGGACATATGTATAACTGATTCACTTGGTTGTAAAGCAGAAACTAACACACCATTGTAAAGCAATTCTACTCCAATAAAGATGTAAAAAAAGCAGCAATAAAAAACCTCATCACTTCCTAATTGTTTTACTACATGCTATACCGTTGAGGTTATTTATGTCTGCTGTATCTAGACACAGTGGAAAATACTCTACAGCAGCATGCTCCCGGCTCCTCCAGTAGTAGCTTGAAACTGGTCACAGTGGAAATATCTATACTATGGGAACTGGCAAATACCATGTATTAGGGCTTGCTTTTTTTTTTTTTGGCCTGGCCGTGCAGCTTGCAGGGATCTTAGTTCCCTGATCAGGGATCAAACCTGTGCTCCCTGCAGTGGAAGCGTAGAGTCCTAACCACTCCACCACCAGGGAAGTCCCTGGGCTTTCATTTTTCAACTGGTCATGAAACATTTACCAGCATACCACGGCCTCCAGCTCTAATCCAGGCCTTCTGTGTTTGTGGGAGTCTGTTTTTCTGGGGAGAGCGTATGGTGGTGCAGCCCAACCCTCCTGGCGCTGTGTGTGAGGGCGGTGGCTACAGTCCTGTGGCCATGAACTTCCCTCTTCCTTTTTTAAGGCTTCCACAGCGAGGAAGTGAGTGTGGGATGTCTAAACAGATCTGTCAATTCCTGCAAAAGAACTGCTCTCTTCAACAGTATTTAACAAGGGTCTGTAAGATGGTGATTCATTCATTCCTCTGGTTTATTTTTGATAAGTTAAATCCTATCCTAGGTATACTGGGGAGGTAAAAATTTAAAGGAACACCCTGCAGAGAATCTGTTTGTGTAAAAATGTGCGGTCACTTCTGAATTCCTCTAGGTTTCCGTACGCTGGGTTTCTTCCTTCGAGAACATAACTGTTCTGATAACGGCGGAGTGACGTTACTATTACTTCTACCAATAATAATGATAACAGTAGCTGCCATCTACTAGCACCATGTCAGGCACTAGACACACAGGTCATCTCTTAAATCCACACCAACCCATTTACTCATGAGAATGTTGAGGTGCGGGGGTTCAATAACTTGACTGAGGCCAGGCTGCCCCTCTGGAAGTTCCCCAGAACACTTTTCCCTCCCATAGCTGTGGTCCTGTGACTCTCCTTAGACCTGTAGGATTCTGTGACACTACCGGACCCCCTATCTCTGGTGACTTTGGAGGATTTTGTGACTTCTCAGCTTAGCGTCAGGAACCCTCTTCCACCACCAGAGCAGAACGAACCGAACACTCCCCCTGGTCATTCATCTGCACCTGGAATGCAGGAGAGTGACCCAGGCCTGGTCAGCTTTGCGTCATAAAGAAGTAGCGCTAAGGTTCAGATGCCAGTGAAATGTTACAGCAGCTCCAGTGCCAGCAAAAGCTACAATTAGCTCCTGTTGGGAGACCCTAGCTGTGTGGTCTGTTGTCCAACCTCTACTGGTTCTGCGCAGCTTGCTTTGCCAGCTTCCCCAGGGATACTGTGAGCAACAACAAAAAATTCTTCCAGTGCGCGCCTCCTCTGCCCCAGTGAGCCGTAAGCTCCCTCGGCTGCTTGCAGCCACGACTCCTGACCGGTACCTCTCCTCAGGTGCTTCTTAATATCACAGCCGCAAATATTTACTAAGCCTTTTCATGCCAGGGAATGAATTCCTAAGCACTCAATTTGCACATGAGAATATTAATTCCCCCTTCCTCTGCACAGCTCTGGTTCACATATGAAAATAAGAGTTTGCAATAAAAATACCAATCTACAAACAACCATCGATCAACCGAGAGCAAATCCAGACCCAGTCCCTGCTCTCCGGGAGCCATATTCCCCTTAGAGAAAACCCCGCCCTTGATTTTGCAAAATGTCTTGTCGTTCCCCACAGATGCCAGGCAAGTTCCTCTCGGAGACAGCTGGCCGGCCGCTTGAGGACTCATGGTTTCCCTGACGGAGGAGAAAGGACAGCTGCGCTTCTGCCTGCAGATGCTACCAAACACAACCTCACCCCGCTGGGCAGCTGACCCATTGCCCCAGGCTCGCTCCCTCCTCGGTGTCGCTCCAGACACCAGGGCCATCTGGATTCTGGAACGGCCATGGGGAAGATCAGGATGATTGCTTCTCAGAGCCTCCTCCCTGTGCCTGAAATACTCTTCCCTCTTCTGCCTCTAACTCCTGCAGGCTGCAGTTTGAAGGTCACTTCCTCAGGGAAGCCCTTCCTGACTACTTGCCCCGACAGCTACAGGCCCCTGTGACCCTCCACCCTGTACTTCTCCTTCTTGGCTCTCTCTGTGCACTTGGCTGTTGAATGACTGTCTCCCAAGCTAAATTCTACCTCTGCACCGGCAGGGATTGTACCTCTCTATTCACTGCTAATCTCAGGTGTCTGGCAGGGCACGTAGCAGACGCTCAATAAATTCTGGATGCTTTAACAATGAGTGAGTGAAGTTCTGACAGCTCAATGAATGTTGAATGAATATGTGATTCAAAGCATGAGTCTTGGCAAGAGGTGTAACTTTTAGAACCAGTTCCTGGTACCCAAACTCACAAATGGGGGCTCAAAGCTTGATCCCTCTGCCCAAAGCAGCTGCTTCTCCCTTGCACATTTTTAGTTTGAATGTTCATTTCCTGTTGGTTTGGACTTGTCTGCGTTTTGTTGAACAGCAGATATATTGCTCAAGAGAGAAGTCTGCCAGATCATAGCCTTGTATCATTTTGTTGACAGAGAAACTGAGGCTCCGACAGCTCCTGCTGCTGGCAGCACCAGCTTCAGTGGGGCGAGACGAGCTCACCTTCAGCCCAAAGCTCTTTTTAGTGTCCCTCCCACCCCCCATATGGGGCCAAGTCCAGGGCACGTGAAGCAAGTCTACAGAAGATAAGAACACCCAGACTGGGAAGGAGTTTGAAACTTTTATTAAGAACTTAATATAAGTCCCTTAATCATAAGGGACTTCCCTGGTGGTCCAGACTCCGCACTCCCAATGGAGGGGGCCCGGGTTTGATCCCTGGTCAGGGAACTAGATCCCACACACATGACGCAGCTAAGAGTTCGCACGCCGCAACTAAGAGTCTGCATGCCACAACTAAAACCCGGCACAGCCAAATAAATAAATAAATAAAACTAATTACAAGACCTTACCTCTCTCTCTCCAACCTCTTCCAGCTGCTACTTTTCACTCTCTCTGGCTAATTTTGGGCTGAGCCAGGCAGGAGCCCTCAGCTGGGCTGGGCATGGATCTGTGCCCCAGCACCCTGGCCCCCCTTCAGAATCACCTTCATTCCTCTTGCCCGCAGCCCACCAGAGTCTCCAAGCCAAATTAGGTGTGGAGTCAAGACTGGGCTTTCATGCCTCAGTTCTGCCACTTCGTTCTTGAGAGACTTTGGCCAAAAGATCAAAACTCTAAGCCTCAGTTTCCCCACATGTAAAATGGGGGGAATAATTCCTGCTTTGCCAACTTCACAGGGCTTCTGTGAGCCTCAAGCAAGGTGGATATACGATCTCACTTGTCTAAGTGTCCACTAGTGTAGGGACCTCTAGTAAGAACAACTCTACAGTATTTTTCTGTTCCCTCCAGGCTCTTGCGATCAACCCATAGCCGGCCGACCTCTTCCAGGGCCCAATCCTCTATCCATCCTCTCAGCCATGCAACCCTCTTGACCACATCCTTCTAGAAATCCTTTCTCCCTCTGCCTTCCCAGATGTGCTCCTTCTGTCTCAGATCACTCACTCTCCAGTTAGGACCTGGCCCAAGCAGCAGCTCCATGCTTTCTCCTGCCCTTCACATCTGCCCACCACACACGGCCTGAGACAGGCACTGCAGGAAGGACAGGCCCTACACCAGCTCCCTGGAGAACGCCTGGGTGCGGTTTCCCCCGGGACACAAAACGTAAGCACACTGCCTCGGGTCTCCACCCTGCTGCCCTCGCCACCTCTCCTTTAGAGACTCTGTTTGGCAATAAGGCCAGAGCCCAAGTCCTGGCAAGAGCCACAGCCTGACCGTAGGCAGCTGAGGTCTGTGGCCTCCACGCAAGCATTGAGACAGGGTGAGCAGATTAGTTCCTTGGCTGGAGATTTCGATGACATATTTTTACTTCCCCTTGTTAGAACTGCAAGGACTTTATTTATTTAGATTTTTTTAATGTGGACCATTTTCAAAGTCTTTATTGAATCTGTTACAATATTGCTTCTTTTTTTTTAATTTCTTCTCATTGCTTCTGTTTTACGTTTTGGTTTTTTGGCCGTGAAGCATGTGGAATCTTAGCTCCCCAACCAGGGATTGAACCCGCACCCCCTGCATTAGAAGGCAAAGTCTTAACTACTGGACTGCCAGGGAAGTTCCTGCAAGGACTTTTATAAATAATTGAGTCAAGTATACTAAATGATGACCCCTTTGCCTTCAGTCCACAGTCCAAATGT